>NW_026700570.1:0-28294 GCF_030435755.1 Ochotona princeps
TGTGAGAGCTAATTTAATCAAGGAAACACTGCATGTTGGTGAAGGGCATATTGAAGAAGGATCAGCCGAGTGGTTCTTGTGGGAGAACAACTCCATTTGGCTCACTAACATCACACACCATCAGGCTTCCAAGCAGCTCTCAAGGAAACTCAGTTTTCACACTCTATGCTTAGTGCCCTTTGAGTGCATTATCTAGAATGAACCTGGTAGAGCATCCCACACAAACGAATGCTCCACATGCGGGTTTCACATGCCACCAACTCCACATTCTCAGGCAACTTCAGCGCCACAGCCGTTTTCAGATAGCCCTCAATGCAAAGGCTCTAGACCGCAAATATTGTGTGAGAGCTAATTCAATCAAGGAAACACTGCATGTTGGTGAAGGGCATATTGAAGAAGGATCAGCGAGTGGTCTTGTGGGAGAACAACTCCATTGGCTCACTAACTTCACACACCATCAGGCTTCCATGCAGCTCTCAAGGAAGCTCAGGTTTCACACTCTATGCTTAGTGCCCTTTGAGTGCCTAGGACTGAAATGAAGCTTGGTGAGCATCCACACAAACGAATGCTCACATGCGGGTTTCACATGCACCAACTCCACATTCTCAGGCAACTTCAGCGCCACAGCCGTTTTCAGATAGCCCTCAATGCAAGGCTCTAGACGCAAATATTGGTGTGAGAGCTAATTCAATCAAGAAACACTGCATGTGGTGAAGGGCATATTGAAGAAGGATCAGCCGAGTGGTTCTTGTGGGAGAACCAACTCCATTTGGCTCACTAACTTCACACACCATCAGGCTTCCAAGCAGCTCTCAGGGAAACTCAGTTTTCACACTCTATGCTAGTGCCCATTGGAGTGCCTAGGACTGAAATGAAGCTTGGTGAGCATCCCACACAAACGAATGCTCCACATGCGGGTTTCACATGCCACAACTCCACATCTCAGGCAACTTCAGCGCCACAGCCGTTTTCAGATAGCCCTCAATGCAAAGGCTCTAGACGCAAATATTGGTGTGAGAGCTAATTCAATCAAGGAAACATTGCATGTTGGTTAAGGGCATATTGAAGAAGGATCAGCCGAGTGGTCTTGTGGGAGAACAACTCCATTTGGCTCACTAACTTCACACACCATCAGGCTTCCAAGCAGCTCTCAAGGAAACTCAGTTTTCACACTCTATGCTTAGTGCCCTTTGAGTGCCTAGGACTGAAATGAAGCTTGGTGAGCATCCCACACAAACAATGCTCCACATGCGGGTTTCACATGCCACCAAAACTCCACATTCACAGGCAACTTCAGCGCCACAGCCGTTTTCAGATAGCCCTCAATGCAAAGGCTCTAGACGCAAATATTTGTGTGAGAGCTAATTCAATCAAGAAACCACTGCCATGTTGGTGAAGGGCATATTGAAGAAGGATCAGCCGAGTGGTTCTTGTGGGAGAACAACTCCATTTGGCACACTAACTTCACACACCATCAGGCTTCCAAGCAGCTCTCAAGGAAACTCAGTTTTCACACTCTATGCTTAGTGCCCTTTGAGGGCATTATCTAGAATGAACCTGGTAGAGCATCCCACACAAACGAATGCTCCACATGCGGGTTTCACATGCACCAACTCCACATTCTCAGCAACTTCAGCGCCACAGCGTTTCAGATAGCCCTCAATGCAAAGGCTCTAGACGCAAATATTGGTGTGAGAGCTAATTCAATCAGGAAACACTGCATGTTGGTGAAGGGCATATTGAAGAAGGATCAGCCGAGTGGTTCTTGTGGGAGAACAACTCCATTTGGCTCACTAACTTCACACACCATCAGCTTCCATGCAGCTCTCAAGGAAACTCAGGTTCACACTCTATGCTTAGTGCCCTTTGAGTGCCTAGGACTGAAATGAAGCTTGGTGAGCATCCCACACAAACGAATGCTCCACATGCGGGTTTCACATGCCACCAACTCCACATTCTCAGGCAACTTCAGCGCCACAGCCGTTTTCAGATAGCCCTCAATGCAAAGGCTCTAGACGCAAATATTTGTGTGAGAGCTAATTCAATCAAGGAAACACTGCATGTTGGTGAAGGTCATATTGAAGAAGATCCGCGAGTGGTTCTTGTGGGAGAACAACTCCATTTGGCTCACTAACTTCACACACCATCAGGCTTCCATGCAGCTCTCAAGGAAACTCAGGTTTCACACTCTATGCTTAGTGCCCTTTGAGTGCTTAGGACTGAAATGAATCTTGGTGAGCATCCCACACAAACGAATGCTCCACATGCGGGTTTCACATGCCACCAACAACACATTCTCAGCAACTTCAGCGCCACAGCCGTTTTCAGATAGCCCTCAATGCAAAGGCTCTAGACGCAAATATTGTGTGAGAGCTATTCAATCAAGGAAACATTGCATGTTGGTGAAGGGCATATTGAAGAAGGATCAGCCGAGTGGTTCTTGTGGGAGAACAACTCCATTTGCTCACTAACTTCACACACCATCAGGCTTCCAAGCAGCTCTCAAGGAAACTCAGTTTTCACACTCTATGCTTAGTGCCCTTTGAGTGCCGAGGACTGAAATGAAGCTTGGTGAGCATCCCACACAAACGAATGCTCACACAGCGGGTTTCACATGCCACCACTCCACATTCATAGGCAACTTCAGCGCCACAGCCGTTTTCAGATAGCCCTCAATGCAAAGGCTCATAGACGCAAATATTGGTGTGAGAGCTAATTCAATCAAGGAAACACTGCATGTTGGTGAAGGCATATTGAGAAGGACAGCCGAGTGGTTCTTGTGGGAGAACAACTCCATTTGGCTCACTAACTTCACACACCATCAGGCTTCCAAGCAGCTCTCAAGGAACTCAGTTTTCACAATCTATGCTTAGTGCCCTTTGAGTGCCTAGGACTGAAATGAAGCTTGGTGAGCATCCCACACAAACGAATGCTCCACATGCGGGTTTCACATGCCACCAACTCACATTCACAGGCAACCTCAGCGCCACAGCCGTTTTCAGATAGCCCTCAATGCAAAGGCTCTAGACGCAAATATTGGTGTGAGAGCTATTTCAATCAAGGAAACATTGCATGTTGGTGAAGGGCATATTGAAGAAGGATCAGCCGAGTGGTTCTTGTGGAGAACAACTCCATTTGCTCACTAACTTCACACCATCAGGCTTCCAGCAGCTCTCAAGGAACTCAGTTTTCACACTCTATGCTAAGTGCCCTTTGAGTGCCTAGGACTGAAATGAAGCTTGGTGGCATCCCACACAAACGAATGCTCCACATGCGGGTTTCACATGCCACCAACTCCACATTCACAGGCAACTTCAGCGCCCACAGCCGTTTTCAGATAGCCCTCAATGCAAAGGCTCTAGACGCAAATATTGGTGTGAGAGCTAATTCAATCAAGGAAACACTGCATGTTGGTGAAGGGCATATTGAAGAAGGATCAGCCGAGTGGTTCTTGTGGGAGAACAACTACATTTGGCTCACTAAACTTCACACACCATCAGGCTTCCAAGCAGCTCTCAAGGAAACTCAGTTTTCACACTCTATGCTTAGTGCCCTTTGAGGGCAATTATCTAGGAATGAACCTGGTAGAGCATCCACACAAACGAATGCTCCACATGCGGGTTTCACATGCCACCAACTCCACATTCTCAGGCAACTTCAGCGCCACAAGCGTTTTCAGATAGCCCTCAATGCAAAGGCTCTAGACGCAAATATTGGTGTGAGAGCTAATTCAATCAAGGAAACACTGCATGTTGGTGAAGGGCATATTGAAGAAGGATCAGCCGAGTGGTTCTTGTGGGAGAACAACTCCATTTGCTCACTAACTTCACACACCATCAGGCTTCCATGCAGCTCTCAAGGAAACTCAGGTTTCACACTCTATGCTTAGTGCCCTTTGAGTGCCTAGGACTGAAATGAAGCTTGGTGAGCATCCCACACAAGAATGCTCCACATGCGGGTTTCACATGCCACCAACTCCACATTCACAGGCAACTTCAGCGCCACAGCCGTTTTCAGATAGCCCTCAATGCAAAGGCGCTAGACGCAAATATTGGTGTGAGAGCTAATTCAATCAAGGAAACACTGCATGTTGGTGAAGGGCATATTGAAGAAGGATCAGCCGAGTGGTTCTTGTGGGAGAACAACTCCATTTGGCTCACTAACTTCACACACCATCAGGCTTCCAAGCAGCTCTCAAGGAAACTCAGTTTTCACACTCTATGCTTAGTGCCCTTTGAGGGAATTATCTCGGAATGAACCTGGTCGAGCATCCACACAACGAATGCTCCACATGCGGGTTTGACATGCCACAACTCCACATCCACAGGCAACTTCAGCGCCACAGCAGTTTTCAGATAGCCCACAATGCAAAGGCTCTAGACGCAAATATTGGTGTGAGAGATAAATCAATCAAGGAACACTGCATGTTGGTGAAGGGCATATGAAGAAGGATCAGCCGAGTGGTTCTTGTGGGAGAACAACTCCATTTGGCTCACTAACTTCACACACCATCAGGCTTCCAAGCAGCTCTCAAGGAAACTCAGTTTTCACACTCTATGCTTAGTGCCCTTTGAGTGCATTATCAAGGAATGAACCTGGTCAAGCATCACACAAACGAATGCTCCACATGCGGGTTTCACATGCCACCAACTCCACATTCACAGGCAACTTCAGCGCCACAGCCGTTTTCAGATAGCCCTCAATGCAAAGGCTCTAGACACAAATATTGGTGTGAGAGCTAATTCAATCAAGGAAGCACTGCATGTTGGTGAAGGGCATATTGAAGAAGGATCAGCCGAGTGGTTCTTGTGGGAGAACAACTCCATTTGCTCACTAACTTCACACACCATCAGGCTTCCAAGCAGCTCTCAAGGAAACTCAGTTTTCACACTCTATGCTTAGTGCCCTTTGAGTGCCTAGGACTGAAATGAAGCTTGGTGAGCATCCCACACAAACGAATGCTCCACATGCGGGTTTCACATGCCACCAACAACACATTCACAGGCAACTTCAGCGCCACAGCCGTTTTCAGATAGCCCTCAATGCAAAGGGCTCTAGACGCAAATATTGGTGTGAGAGATAATTCAATCAAGGAAGCACTGCATGTTGGTGAAGGGCATATTGAAGAAGGATCAGCCGAGTGGTTCTTGTGGGAGAACAACTCCATTTGGCTCACTAACTTCACACACCATCAGGCTTCCAGCAGCTCTCAAGGAAACTCAGTTTTCACACTCTATGCTTAGTGCCCTTTGAGTGCCTAGACTGAAATGAAGCTTGGTGAGCATCCCACACAAACGATGCTCCACATGTGGGTTTCACATGCCACCAACTCCACATTCTCAGGCAACTTCAGCGCCACAGCCGTTTTCAGATAGCCCCTCAATGCAAAGGTTCTAGACGCAAATTTTGGTGTGAGAGCTAATTCAATCAAGGAAACACTGCATGTTGGTGAAGGGCATATTGAAGAAGGATCAGGCGAGTGGTTCTTGTGGGGGAACAACTCCATTTGGCTCACTAACTTCACACACCATCAGGCTTCCAAGCAGCTCTCAAGGAAACTCAGTTTGCACACTCTATGCTTAGTGCCCTTTGAGGGCATTATCTCGGAATGATCCTGGTAGAGCATCCCACACAAACGAATGCTCCACATGCGGTTTTCACATGCCACCAACTCCACATTCTCAGGCAACTTCAGCGCCACAGCCGTTTCAGATAGCCCTCAATGCAAAGGCTCTAGACGCAAATATTGGTGTGAGAGCTAATTCAATCAAGGAAACACTGTCATGTTGGTGAAGGGCATATTGAAGAAGGATCAGCCGAGTGGTTCTTGTGGGAGAACAACTCCATTTGGCTCACTAACTACACACACCATCAGGCTTCCAAGCAGCTCTCAAGGAAACTCAGTTTTCACACTCTATGCTTAGTGCCCTTTGAGTGCCTAGACTGAAAAGAAGCGTGGTGAGCCTTCCCACAAAAACGAATGCTCCACATGCGGGTTTCAACATGCCACCAACTCCACATTCACAGGCAACTTCAGCGCCACAGCCGTTTTCAGATAGCCCTCAATGCAAAGGCTCTAGACGCAAATATTGGTGTGAGAGCTAATTCAATCAAGGAAACACTGCATGTTGGTGAAGGGCATATTGAAGAAGGATCAGCCGAGTGGTTCTTGTGGGAGAACAACTCCATTTGCTCACTAACTTCATACACCATCAGCTTCCAAGCAGCTCTCAAGGAAACTCAGTATTCACACTCTATGCTTAGTGCCCTTTGAGGGAATTATCTCGGAATGAACCTGGTAGAGCATCCCACACAAACGAATGCTCCACATGCGGGTTTCACATGCCACCAACTCCACATTCTCAGGCAACTTCAGCGCCACAGCCGTTTTCAGATAGCCCTCAATGCAAAGGCTCTAGACGCAAATATTGGTGTGAGAGCTATTCAATCAAGGAAACACTGCATGTTGGTGAAGGACATATTGAAGAAGGATCAGCCGAGTGGTTCTTGTGGGAGAACAACTCCATTGTGGCTCACTAACTTCACACACCATCAGGCTTCCAAGCAGCTCTCAAGGAAACTCAGTTTTCACACTCTATGCTTAGTGCCCTTTGAGGGCATTATTTAGGAATGAACCTGGTCAAGCATCACACAAACGAATGCTCCACATGCGGGTTTCACATGCCACCAACTCCACATTCACAGGCAACTTCAGCGCAACAGCCGTTTTCAGATAGCCCTCAATGCAAACGCTCTAGACACAAATATTGGTGTGAGAGCTAATTCAATCAAGGAAACACTGCATGTTGGTGAAGGGCATATTGAAGAAGGATCAGCCGAGTGGTTCTTGTGGGAGAACAATTCCATTTGGCTCACTAACTTCACACACCATCAGGCTTCCAAGCAGCTCTCAAGGAAACTCAGTTTTCACACTCTATGCTTAGTGCCCTTTGAGGGCATTATCTAGGAATGAACCTGGTAGAGCATCCCACACAAACGAATGCTCCACATGCGGGTTTCACATGCCACCAACTCCACATTCTCAGGCAACTTCAGCGCCACAGCCGTTTTCAGATAGCCCTCAATGCAAAGGCGCTAGACGCAATATTGGTGTGAGAGCTAATTCAATCAAGGAAACACTGCATGTTAGTAAAGGGCATATTGAAGAAGGATCAGCAGGGTGGTTCTTGTGGAGAACAACTCCATTTGGCTCACTAACTTCACACACCATCAGGCTTCCATGCAGCTCTCAAGGAAACTCAGGTTTCACACTCTATGCTTAGTGCCCTTTGAGTGCCTAGGACTGAAATGAAGCTTGGTGAGCATCCCACACAACGAATGCTCCACATGCGGGTTTCACATGCCACCAACTCCACATTCACAGGCAACTTCAGCGCCACAGCCGTTTTCAGATAGCCCTCAATGCAAAGGCGCTAGACGCAAATATTGGTGTGAGAGCTAATTCAATCAAGGAAACACTGCATGTTGGTGAAGGGCATATTGAAGAAGGATCAGCCGAGAGGTTCTTGTGAGAGAACAACTCCATTTGGCTCACTAACTTCACACACCATCAGGCTTCCAAGCAGCTCTCAAGGAAACTCAGTTTTCACACTCTATGCTTAGTGCCCTTTGAGTGCCTAGGACTGAAATGAAGCTTGGTGAGCATCACACAAACGAATGCTCCACATGCGGGTTTCACATGCCACCACTCCACATTCACAGGCAACTTCAGCGCCACAGCCATTTTCAGATAGCCCTCAATGCAAAGGCTCTAGACGCAAATATTGGTGTGAGAGCTAATTCAATCAAGGAAACACTGCATGTTGGTGAAGGGCATATTGAAGAAGGATCAGCCGAGTGGTTCTTGTGGGAGAACAACTCCATTTGGCTCACTAACTTCACACACCATCAGGCTTCCAGCAGCTCTCAGGAAACTCAGTTTTCACACTCTATGCTTAGTGCCCTTTGTGGGATTTTAGAAGGATTATCTCAGAATGAACCTGTCGAGCATCCCACACAAACGAATGCTCCACATGCGGGTTTGACATGCCACCAACTCCACATTCACAGGCAACTTCACGCGCCACAGCAGTTTTCAGATAGCCCACAATGCAAAGGTCTAGACGCAAATATTGGTGTGAGAGATAAATCAATCAAGGAACACTGCATGTTGGTGAAGGGCATATTGAAGAAGGATCAGCCGAGTGGTTCTTGTGGGAGAACAACTCCATTTGGCTCACTAACTTCACACACCATCAGGCTTCCAAGCAAGCTCTCAAGGAAACTCAGTTTTCACACTCTATGCTTAGTGCCCTTTGAGTGCATTATCAAGGAATGAACCTGGTCAAGCATAACACAAACCAATGCTCCACATGCGGGTTTCACATGCCACCAACTCCACATTCACAGGCAACTTCAGCGCCCACAGCCGTTTTCAGATAGCCCTCAATGCAAAGGCTCTAGACGCAAATATTGGTGTGAGAGCTAATTCAATCAAGGAAACACTTGCATGTTGGTGAAGGGCATATTGAAGAAGGATCAGCCGAGTGGTTCTTGTGGGAGAACAACTCCATTTGGCTCACGAACTCACACACCATCTGGCCTCCAAGCAGCTCTCAAGGAAACTCAGTTTTCACACTCTAGTGCTTAGTGCCTTTTGAGGGCATTATTTAGAATGAACCTGGTCAAGCATCACACAAACGATGCTCCACATGCGGGTTTCACATGCCACCAACTCCACATTCACAGGCAACTTCAGCGCCACAGCCGTTTTCAGATAGCCCTCAATGCAAACGCTCTAGACACAAATATTGGTGTGAGAGGTAATTCAATCAAGGAAAACACTGCATGTTGGTGAAGGGCATATTGAAGAAGGATCAGCCGAGTGGTTCTTGTGGAGAACAATTCCATTTGGCTCACTAACTTCACACACCATCAGGCTTCCAAGCAGCTCTCAAGGAAACATCAGTTTTCACACTCTATGCTTAGTGCCCTTTGAGGGCATTATCTAGGAATGAACCTGGTAGAGCATCCCACACAACGAATGCTCCACATGCGGTTTCACATGCCACCAACTCCACATTCTCAGGCAACTTCAGCGCCACAGCCGTTTTCAGATAGCCCTCAATGCAAAGGCGCTAGACGCAAATATTGGTGTGAGAGCTAATTCAATCAAGGAAACACTGCATGTTAGTAAAGGGCATATTGAAGAAGGATCAGCAGGGTGGTTCTTGTGGGAGAACAACTCCATTTGGCTCACTAACTTCACACACCATCAGGCTTCCAAGCAGCTCTCAAGGAAACTCAGTTTTCACACTCTATGCTTAGTGCCCTTTGAGTGCCTAGACTGAAATGAAGATTAGTGAGCATCCCACCCAAACGAATGCTCACATGCGGGTTTCACATGCCACCAACTGCACATTCTCAGGCAACTTCAGCGCAAACAGCCGTTTTCAGATAGCCCTCAATGCAAGGCTCTAGACGCAAATATTGGTGTGAGAGCTAATTCAATCAAGGAAACACTGCATGTTGGTGAAGGGCATATTGAAGAAGGATCAGCGAGTGGTTCTTGTGGGAGAACAACTCCATTTGGCTCACTAACTTCACATACCATCAGGCTTCCAAGCAGCTCTCAAGGAAACTCAGTTTTCACACTATATGCTTAGTGCCCTTTGAGTGCCTAGACTGAAATGAAGCTTGGTGAGCATCCCACACAAACGAATGCTCCACATGCGGGTTTCACATGCCACCAACTCCACATTCACAGGCAACTTCAGCGCCACAGCCATTTTCAGATAGCCCTCAATGAAAAGGCTCTAGACACAAATATTGGTGTGAGAGCTAATTCAATCAAGGAAACACTGCATGTTGGTGAAGGGCATATTGAAGAAGGATCAGCCGAGTGGTTCTTGTGGGAGAACAACTCCATTTGGCGCACTAACTTCACACACCATCAGGCTTCCAAGCAGCTCTCAAGGAAACTCAGTTTTCACACTCTATGCTTAGTGCCCTTTGAGTGCATTATCTAGAATGACCTGGTAGAGCATCCCACACAAATGAATGCTCCACATGCGGTTTTCACATGCCACCAACTCCACATTCTCAGGCAACTTCAGCGCCATAGCCGTTTTCAGATAGCCCTCAATGCAAAGGCTCTAGACGCAAATATTGGTGTGAGAGCTAATTCAATCAAGGAAACACTGCATGTTGGTGAAGGGCATATTGAAGAAGGATCAGCCGAGTGGTTCTTGTGGGAGAACAACTCCATTTGGCTCACTAACTTCACACACCATCAGGCTTCCAAGCAGCTCTCAAGTAAACTCAGTTTTCACACTCTATGCTTAGTGCCCTTTGAGAGCCTAGGACTGAAATGAAGCTTGGTGAGCATCCCACACAAACGAATGCTCCACATGCGGGTTTCACATGCCACCAACTCCACATTCTCAGACAACTTCAGCGCCACAGCCGTTTTCAGATAGCCCTCAATGCAAAGGCTCTAGACGCAAATATTGGTGTGAGAGCTAATTCAATCAAGGAAACACTGCATGTTGGTGAAGGGCATATTGAAGAAGGATCAGCCGAGTGGTTCTTGTGGGAGAACAACTCCATTGGCTCACTAACTTCACACACCTTCAGGCTTCCAAGCAGCTCTCAAGGAAACTCAGTTTTCACACTCTATGCTTAGTGCCCTTTGAGTGCATTATCTAGGAATGAACCTGGTCGAGAATCACACAAACGAATGCTCCACATGCGGGTTTCACATGCCACCAACTCCACATTCTCAGGCAACTTCAGTGCCACAGCCGTTTTCAGATAGCCCTCAATGCAAAGGCTCTAGACGCAAATATTGGTGTGAGAGCTAATTCAATCAAGGAAACACTGCATGTTGGTGAAGGGGCATATTGAAGAAGAATAAGCCAAGTGGTTCTTGTATGAGAACAACTCCATTTGCTCACTAACTTCACACACCATCAGGCTTCCAAGCAGCTCTCAAGGAAACTCAGTTTTCACACTCTATGCTTAGTGCCCTTTGAGTGCATTATAAGGAATGAACCTGGTCGAGCATCCCACACAAACGAATGCTCCACATGCGGGTTTCACATGCCACAACTACACATTCACAGGCAACTTCAGTGCCACAGCCGTTTCAGATAGCCCTCAATGAAAAGGCTCTAGATGCAAATATTTCTGTGAGACCTAATTCAATCAAGGAAACACTGCATGTTGGTGAAGGGCATATTGAAGAAGGATCAGCCGAGTGGTTCTTGTGGGAGAACAACTCCATTTGGCTCACTAACTTCACACACCATCAGGCTTCCAAGCAGCTCTCAAGGAAACTCAGTTTTCACACTCTATGCTTAGTGCCCTTTGAGTGCCTAGGACTGAAATGAAGCTTGGTGAGCATCCCACACAAACGAATGCTCCACATGCGGGTTTCACATGCCACCTACTCCACATCACAGGCAACTTCAGTGCCACAGCTGTTTTCAGATAGCCCTCAATGCAAAGGCTCTAGACGCAAATATTGGTGTGAGGTAATTCAATCAAGGAAACACTGCATGTTGGTGAAGGGCATATTGAAGAAGGATCAGCCGAGTGGTTCTTGTGGGAGAACAACTCCATTTGGCCTCACTAACTTCACACACCATCAAGCTTCCAAGCAGCTCTCAAGGAAACTCAGTTTTCACACTCTATGCTTAGTGCCCTTTGAGTGCATTATAAGGAATGAACCTGGTCGAGCATCCCACACAAATGAATGCTCCACATGCGGGGTTTCACATGCCACCAACTCCACATTCTCAGGCAACTTCAGCGCCACAGCCGTTTTCAGATAGCCCTCAATGCAAAGGCTCTAGACGCAAATATTGGTGTGAGAGCTAATTCAATCAAGGAAACACTGCATGTTGGTGAAGGGCATATTGAAGAAGGATCAGCCGAGTGGTTCTTGTGGGAGAACAACTCCATTTGGCTCACTAACTTCACACACCATCAGGCTTCCAAGCAGCTCTCAAGGAAACTCAGTTTTCACACTCTATGCTTAGTGCCCTTTGAGTGCATTATCTAGGAATGAACTGGTCGAGCATCCCACACAAACGAATGCTCCACATGCGGGTTTCACATGCCACCAACTCCACATTCACAGGCAACTGCAGCGCCACAGCCGTTTTCAGATAGCCCTCAATGCAAAGGCTCTAGACACAAATATTGGTGTGAGAGCTAATTCAATCAAGGAAACACTGCATGTTGGTGAAGGGCATATTGAAGAAGGATCAGCGGAGTGGTTCTTGTGGGAGAACAACTCCATTGGGCTCACTAACTTCACACACCATCAGGCTTCCAAGCAGCTCTCAAGGAAACTCAGTTTTCACACTCTATGCTTACCCTTTGAGTGCCTAGGACTGAAATGAACCTTGGTGAGCATCCCACCCAAACCAATGCTCCACATGCGGGTTTCACATGCCACCTACTCCACATTCTCAGGCAACTTCAGCGCCACAGCTGTTTTCAGATAGCCCTCAATGCAAAGGCTCTAGACGCAAATATTGGTGTGAGAGCTAATTCAATCAAGGAAACACTGCATGTTGGTGATGGGCATATTGAAGAAGGATCAGCTGAGTGGTTCTTGTGGGAGAACAACTACATTTGCTCACTAACTTCACACACCATCAGGCTTCCAAGCAGCTCTCAAGGAAACTCAGTTTTCACACTCTATGCTTAGTGCCCTTTGAGTGCCTAGGACTGAAATGAAGCTTGGTGAGCATCCCACACAAACGAATGCTCCACATGCGGGTTTTACATGCCACCAACTCCGCATTCACAGGCAACTTCAGCGCCACAGCCGTTTTCAGATAGCCCTCAATGCAAAGGCTCTAGACGCAAATATTGGTGTGAGAGCTAATTCAATCAAGGAAACACTGCATGTTGGTGAAGGGCATATTGAAGAAGGATCAGCCAAGTGGTTCTTGTGCAAGAACAACTCCATTTGGCTCACTAACTTCACACACCATCAGGCTTCCAAGCAGCTCTCAAGGAAACTCAGTTTTCACACTCTATGCTTAGTGCCCTTTGAGTGCCTAGGACTGAAATGAAGCTTGGTGAGCATCCCACACAAACGAATGCACCACATGCGGGTTTTACATGCCACCAACTCCACATTCACAGGCAACTTCAGCGCCACAGCCATTTTCAGATAGCCCTCAATGCAAAGGCTCTAGACGCAAATATTGGTGTGAGAGCCAATTCAATCAAGGAAACACTGCATGTTGGTGAAGGGCATATTGAAGAAGGATCAGCCGAGTGGTTCTTGTGGGAGAACAACTCCATTTGGCTCACTAACTTCACACACCATCAGGCTTCCATGCAGCTCTCAAGGAAACTCAGTTTTCACACTCTATGCTTAGTGCCCTTTGAGTGCCTAGGACTGAAATGAAGCTTGGTGAGCATCCCACACAAACCAATGCTCCACATGCGGGTTTCACATGCCACCAACTCCACATTCACAGGCAACTTCAGTGCCACAGCCGTTTTCAGATAGCCCTCAATGCAAAGGCTCTAGATGCAAATATTGGTGTGAGAGCTAATTCAATCAAGGAAACACTGCATGTTGGTGAAGGGCATATTGAAGAAGGATCAGCCGAGTGGTTCTTGTGGGAGAACAACTCCATTTGGCTCACTAACTTCACACACCATCAGGCTTCCAAGCAGCTCTCAAGGAAACTCAGTTTTCACACTCTATGCTTAGTGCCCTTTCAGTGCCTAGGACTGAAATGAAGCTTGGTGAGCATCCCACACAAACGAATGCTCCACATGCGGGTTTCACATGCCACCAACTCCACATTCACAGGCAACTTCAGTGCCACAGCTGTTTTCAGATAGCCCTCAATGCAAAGGCTCTAGACGCAAATATTGGTGTGAGAGCTAATTCAATCAAGGAAACACTGCATGTTGGTGAAGGGCATATTGAAGAAGGATCAGCCGAGTGGTTCTTGTGGGAGAACAACTCCATTTGGCTCACTAACTTCACACACCATCAGGCTTCCAAGCAGCTCTCAAGGAAACTCAGTTTTCACACTCTATGCTTAGTGCCCTTTGAGTGCTTTATAAGGAATGAACCTGGTCGAGCATCCCACACAAACGAATGCTCCACATGCGGGTTTCACATGCCACCAACTCCACATTCTCAGGCAACTTCAGCGCCACAGCCGTTTTCAGATAGCCCTCAATGCAAAGGTTCTAGACGCAAATATTGGTGTGAGAGCTAATTCAATCAAGGAAACACTGCATGTTGGTGAAGGGCATATTGAAGAAGGATCAGCCGAGTGGTTCTTGTGGGAGAACAACTCCATTTGGCTCACTAACTTCACACACCATCAGGCTTCCAAGCAGCTCTCAAGGAAACTCAGTTTTCACACTCTAACTCTATGCTTAGTGCCCTTTGAGTGCCTAGGACTGAAATGAAGCTTGGTGAGCATCCCACACAAACCAATGCTCCACATGCGGGTTTCACATGCCACCAACTCCACATTCACAGGCAACTTCAGCGCCACAGCCGTTTTCAGATAGCCCTCAATGCAAAGGCTCTAGACGCAAATATTGGTGTGAGAGCTAATTCAATCAAGGAAACATTGCATGTTGGTTAAGGGCATATTGAAGAAGGATCAGCCGAGTGGTTCTTGTGGGAGAACAACTCCATTTGCTCACTAACTTCACACACCATCAGGCTTCCAAGCAGCTCTCAAGGAAACTCAGTTTTCACACTCTATGCTTAGTGCCCTTTGAGTGCCTAGGACTGAAATGAAGCTTGGTGAGCATCCCACACAAACGAATGCTGCACATGCGGGGTTTCACATGCCACCAACTCCACATTCACAGGCAACTTCAGCGCCACAGCCGTTTTCAGATAGCCCTCAATGCAAAGGCTCTAGACGCAAATATTGGTGTGAGAGCTAATTCAATCAAGGAAACACTGCATGTTGGTGAAGGGCATATTGAAGAAGGATCAGCCGAGTGGTTCTTGTGGGAGAACAACTACATTTGGCACAACTAACTTCACACACCATCAGGCTTCCAAGCAGCTCTCAAGGAAACTCAGTTTTCACACTCTATGCTTAGTGCCCTTTGAGTGCATTATCTAGGAATGAACCTGGTCAAGCATCACACAAACGAATGCTCCACATGCGGGTTTCACATGCCACCAACTCCACATTCTCAGGCAACTTCAGCGCCACAGCCGTTTTCAGATAGCCCTCAATGCAAAGGCTCTAGACACAAATATTGGTGTGAGAGCTAATTCAATCAAGGAAACACTGCATGTTGGTGAAGGGCATATTGAAGAAGGATCAGCGGAGTGGTTCTTGTGGGAGAACAACTCATTGGGCTCACTAACTTCACACACCATCAGGCTTCCAAGCAGCTCTCAAGGAAACTCAGTTTTCACACTCTATGCTTACCCTTTGAGTGCCTAGGACTGAAATGAACCTTGGTGAGCATCCCACCCAAACCAATGCTCCACATGCGGGTTTTCACATGCCACCTACTCCACATTCTCAGGCAACTTCAGCGCCACAGCTGTTTTCAGATAGCCCTCAATGCAAAGGCTCTAGACGCAAATATTGGTGTGAGAGCTAATTCAATCAAGGAAACACTGCATGTTGGTGATGGGCATATTGAAGAAGGATCAGCTGAGTGGTTCTTGTGGGAGAACAACTACATTTGCTCACTAACTTCACACACCATCAGGCTTCCAAGCAGCTCTCAAGGAAACTCAGTTTTCACACTCTATGCTTAGTGCCCTTTGAGTGCCTAGGACTGAAATGAAGCTTGGTGAGCATCCCACACAAACGAATGCTCCACATGCGGGTTTTACATGCCACCAACTCCGCATTCACAGGCAACTTCAGCGCCACAGCCGTTTTCAGATAGCCCTCAATGCAAAGGCTCTAGACGCAAATATTGGTGTGAGAGCTAATTCAATCAAGGAAACACTGCATGTTGGTGAAGGGCATATTGAAGAAGGATCAGCCAAGTGGTTCTTGTGCAAGAACAACTCCATTTGGCTCACTAACTTCACACACCATCAGGCTTCCAAGCAGCTCTCAAGGAAACTCAGTTTTCACACTCTATGCTTAGTGCCCTTTGAGTGCCTAGGACTGAAATGAAGCTTGGTGAGCATCCCACACAAACGAATGCACCACATGCGGGTTTTACATGCCACCAACTCCACATTCACAGGCAACTTCAGCGCCACAGCCGTTTTCAGATAGCCCTCAATGCAAAGGCTCTAGACGCAAATATTGGTGTGAGAGCCAATTCAATCAAGGAAACACTGCATGTTGGTGAAGGGCATATTGAAGAAGGATCAGCCGAGTGGTTCTTGTGGGAGAACAACTCCATTTGGCTCACTAACTTCACACACCATCAGGCTTCCATGCAGCTCTCAAGGAAACTCAGTTTTCACACTCTATGCTTAGTGCCCTTTGAGTGCCTAGGACTGAAATGAAGCTTGGTGAGCATCCCACACAAACCAATGCTCCACATGCGGGTTTCACATGCCACCAACTCCACATTCACAGGCAACTTCAGTGCCACAGCCGTTTTCAGATAGCCCTCAATGCAAAGGCTCTAGATGCAAATATTGGTGTGAGAGCTAATTCAATCAAGGAAACACTGCATGTTGGTGAAGGGCATATTGAAGAAGGATCAGCCGAGTGGTTCTTGTGGGAGAACAACTCCATTTGGCTCACTAACTTCACACACCATCAGGCTTCCAAGCAGCTCTCAAGGAAACTCAGTTTTCACACTCTATGCTTAGTGCCCTTTCAGTGCCTAGGACTGAAATGAAGCTTGGTGAGCATCCCACACAAACGAATGCTCCACATGCGGGTTTCACATGCCACCAACTCCACATTCACAGGCAACTTCAGTGCCACAGCTGTTTTCAGATAGCCCTCAATGCAAAGGCTCTAGACGCAAATATTGGTGTGAGAGCTAATTCAATCAAGGAAACACTGCATGTTGGTGAAGGGCATATTGAAGAAGGATCAGCCGAGTGGTTCTTGTGGGAGAACAACTCCATTTGGCTCACTAACTTCACACACCATCAGGCTTCCAAGCAGCTCTCAAGGAAACTCAGTTTTCACACTCTATGCTTAGTGCCCTTTGAGTGCTTTATAAGGAATGAACCTGGTCGAGCATCCCACACAAACGAATGCTCCACATGCGGGTTTCACATGCCACCAACTCCACATTCTCAGGCAACTTCAGCGCCACAGCCGTTTTCAGATAGCCCTCAATGCAAAGGTTCTAGACGCAAATATTGGTGTGAGAGCTAATTCAATCAAGGAAACACTGCATGTTGGTGAAGGGCATATTGAAGAAGGATCAGCCGAGTGGTTCTTGTGGGAGAACAACTCCATTTGGCTCACTAACTTCACACACCATCAGGCTTCCAAGCAGCTCTCAAGGAAACTCAGTTTTCACACTCTATGCTTAGTGCCCTTTGAGTGCCTAGGACTGAAATGAAGCTTGGTGAGCATCCCACACAAACCAATGCTCCACATGCGGGTTTCACATGCCACCAACTCCACATTCACAGGCAACTTCAGCGCCACAGCCGTTTTCAGATAGCCCTCAATGCAAAGGCTCTAGACGCAAATATTGGTGTGAGAGCTAATTCAATCAAGGAAACATTGCATGTTGGTTAAGGGCATATTGAAGAAGGATCAGCCGAGTGGTTCTTGTGGGAGAACAACTCCATTTGCTCACTAACTTCACACACCATCAGGCTTCCAAGCAGCTCTCAAGGAAACTCAGTTTTCACACTCTATGCTTAGTGCCCTTTGAGTGCCTAGGACTGAAATGAAGCTTGGTGAGCATCCCACACAAACGAATGCTGCACATGCGGGTTTCACATGCCACCAACTCCACATTCACAGGCAACTTCAGCGCCACAGCCGTTTTCAGATAGCCCTCAATGCAAAGGCTCTAGACGCAAATATTGGTGTGAGAGCTAATTCAATCAAGGAAACACTGCATGTTGGTGAAGGGCATATTGAAGAAGGATCAGCCGAGTGGTTCTTGTGGGAGAACAACTACATTTGGCACACTAACTTCACACACCATCAGGCTTCCAAGCAGCTCTCAAGGAAACTCAGTTTTCACACTCTATGCTTAGTGCCCTTTGAGTGCATTATCTAGGAATGAACCTGGTCAAGCATCACACAAACGAATGCTCCACATGCGGGTTTCACATGCCACCAACTCCACATTCTCAGGCAACTTCAGCGCCACAGCCGTTTTCAGATAGCCCTCAATGCAAAGGCGCTAGACGCAAATATTGGTGTGAGACCTAATTCAATCAAGGAAACACTGCATGTTGGTGAAGGGCATATTGAAGAAGGATCAGCCGAGTGGTTCTTGTGGGAGAACAACTCCATTTGGCTCACTAACTTCACACACCATCAGGCTTCCATGCAGCTCTCAAGGAAACTCAGTTTTCACACTCTATGCTTAGTGCCCTTTGAGTGCCTAGGACTGAAATGAGCTTGGTGAGCATCCCACACAAACCAATGCTCCACATGCGGGTTTCACATGCCACCAACTCCACATTCACAGGCAACTTCAGCGCCACAGCCGTTTTCAGATAGCCCTCAATGCAAAGGCTCTAGACGCAAATATTGGTGTGAGAGCTAATTCAATCAAGGAAACACTGCATGTTGGTGAAGGGCATATTGAAGAAGGATCAGCCGAGTGGTTCTTGTGGGAGAACAACTCCATTTGGCTCACTAACTTCACACACCATCAGGCTTCCAAGCAGCTCTCAAGGAAACTCAGTTTTCACACTCTATGCTTAGTGCCCTTTGAGGGAATTATCTCGGAATGAACCTGGTCGAGCATCCCACACAAACGAATGCTCCACATGCGGGTTTCACATGCCACCAACTCCACATTCACAGGCAACTTCAGCGCCACAGCAGTTTTCAGATAGCCCTCAATGCAAAGGCTCTAGACGCAAATATTGGTGTGAGAGATAAATCAATCAAGGAAACACTGCATGTTGGTGAAGGGCATATTGAAGAAGGATCAGCCGAGTGGTTCTTGTGGGAGAACAACTCCATTTGGCTCACTAACTTCACACACCATCAGGCTTCCAAGCAGCTCTCAAGGAAACTCAGTTTTCACACTCTATGCTTAGTGCCCTTTGAGTGCCTAGGACTGAAATGAAGCTTGGTGAGCATCCCACACAAACGAATGCTCCACATGCGGGTTTCACATGCCACCAACTCCACATTCACAGGCAACTTCAGTGCCACAGCCGTTTTCAGATAGCCCTCAATGCAAAGGCTCTAGACGCAAATATTGGTGTGAGAGCTAATTCAATCAAGGAAACACTGCATGTTGGTGAAGGGCATATTGAAGAAGGATTAGCCGAGTGGTTCTTGTGGGAGAACAACTCCATTTGGCTCACTAACTTCACACACCATCAGGCTTCCAAGCAGCTCTCAAGGAAACTCAGTTTTCACACTCTATGCTTAGTGCCCTTTGAGGGAATTATCTCGGAATGAACCTGGTAGAGCATCCCACACAAACGAATGCTCCACATGCGGGTTTGACATGCCACCAACTCCACTTTCACAGGCAACTTCAGCGCCACAGCCGTTTTCAGATAGCCCTCAATGCAAAGGCTCTAGACGCAAATATTGGTGTGAGAGCTAATTCAATCAAGGAAACACTGCATGTTGGTGAAGGGCATATTGAAGAAGGATCAGCCGAGTGGTTCTTGTGGGAGAACAACTCCATTTGGCTCACTAACTTCACACACCATCAGGCTTCCATGCAGCTCTCAAGGAAACTCAGTTTTCACACTCTATGCTTAGTGCCCTTTGAGGGCATTATCTAGGAATGAGCCTGGTAGAGCATCCCACAAAAACGAATGCTCCACATGCGGGTTTCACATGCCACCAACTCCACATTCTCAGGCAACTTCAGCGCCACAGCCGTTTTCAGATAGCCCTCAATGCAAAGGCTCTAGACGCAAATATTGGTGTGAGAGCTAATTCAATCAAGGAAACACTGCATGTTGGTGAAGGGCATATTGAAGAAGGATCAGCCGAGTGGTTCTTGTGGGAGAACAACTCCATTTGGCTCACTAACTTCACACACCATCAGGCTTCCAAGCAGCTCTCAAGGAAACTCAGTTTTCACACTCTATGCTTAGTGCCCTTTGAGGGCATTATCTAGGAATGAACCTGGTAGAGCATCCCACACAAACGAATGCTCCACATGCGGGTTTCACATGCCACCAACTCCACATTCTCAGGCAACCTCAGCGCCACAGCCGTTTTCAGATAGCCCTCAATGCAAAGGTTCTAGACGCAAATATTGGTGTGAGAGCTAATTCAATCAAGGAAACACTGCATGTTGGTGAAGGGCATATTGAAGAAGGATCAGCCGAGTGGTTCTTGTGGGAGAACAACTGCATTTGGCTCACTAACTTCACACACCATCAGGCTTCCAAGCAGCTCTCAAGGAAACTCAGTTTTCACACTCTATGCTTAGTGCCCTTTGAGGGCATTATCTAGGAATGAACCTGGTAGAGCATCCCACACAAACGAATGCTCCACATGCGGGTTTCACATGCCACCAACTCCACATTCTCAGGCAACTTCAGCGCCACAGCCGTTTTCAGATAGCCCTCAATGCAAAGGCTCTAGACGCAAATATTGGTGTGAGAGCTAATTCAATCAAGGAAACATTGCATGTTGGTGAAGGGCATATTGAAGAAGGATCAGCCGAGTGGTTCTTGTGGGAGAGCAACTCCATTTGCTCACTAACTTCACACACCATCAGGCTTCCAAGCAGCTCTCAAGGAAACTCAGTTTTCACACTCTATGCTTAGTGCCCTTTGAGTGCCTAGGACTGAAATGAAGCTTGGTGAGCATCCCACACAAACGAATGCTGCACATGCGGGTTTCACATGCCACCAACTCCACATTCACAGGCAACTTCAGCGCCACAGCCGTTTTCAGATAGCCCTCAATGCAAAGGCTCTAGACGCAAATATTGGTGTGAGAGCTAATTCAATCAAGGAAACACTGCATGTTGGTGAAGGGCATATTGAAGAAGGATCAGCCGAGTGGTTCTTGTGGGAGAACAACTACATTTGGCACACTAACTTCACACACCATCAGGCTTCCAAGCAGCTCTCAAGGAAACTCAGTTTTCACACTCTATGCTTAGTGCCCTTTGAGGGCATTATCTAGGAATGAACCTGGTCAAGCATCACACAAACGAATGCTCCACATGCGGGTTTCACATGCCACCAACTCCACATTCTCAGGCAACTTCAGCGCCACAGCCGTTTTCAGATAGCCCTCAATGCAAAGGCTCTAGACGCAAATATTGGTGTGAGAGCTAATTCAATCAAGGAAACACTGCATGTTGGTGAAGGGCATATTGAAGAAGGATCAGCCGAGTGGTTCTTGTGGGAGAACAACTCCATTTGGCTCACTAACTTCACACACCATCAGGCTTCCATGCAGCTCTCAAGGAAACTCAGTTTTCACACTCTATGCTTAGTGCCCTTTGAGTGCCTAGGACTGAAATGAGCTTGGTGAGCATCCCACACAAACGAATGCTCCACATGCGGGTTTCACATGCCACCAACTCCACATTCACAGGCAACTTCAGCGCCACAGCCGTTTTCAGATAGCCCTCAATGCAAAGGCGCTAGACGCAAATATTGGTGTGAGAGCTAATTCAATCAAGGAAACACTGCATGTTGGTGAAGGGCATATTGAAGAAGGATCAGCTGAGTGGTTCTTGTGGGAGAACAACTGCATTTGGCTCACTAACTTCACACACCATCAGGCTTCCAAGCAGCTCTCAAGGAAACTCAGTTTTCACACTCTATGCTTAGTGCCCTTTGAGTGCCTAGACTGAAATGAAGCTTGGTGAGCATCCCACACAAACCAATGCTCCACATGCGGGTTTCACATGCCACCAACTCCACATTCTCAGGCAACTTCAGCGCCAGAGCCATTTTCAGATAGCCCTCAATGCAAAGGCTCTAGACACAAATATTGGTGTGAGAGCTAATTCAATCAAGGAAACACTGCATGTTGGTGAAGGGCATATTGAAGAAGGATCAGCCGAGTGGTTCTTGTGGGAGAACAACTCCATTTGGCTCACTAACTTCACACACCATCAGGCTTCCAAGCAGCTCTCAAGGAAACTCAGTTTTCACACTCTATGCTTAGTGCCCTTTGAGGGAATTATCTCGGAATGAACCTGGTCGAGCATCCCACACAAACGAATGCTCCACATGCGGGTTTGACATGCCACCAACTCCACATTCACAGGCAACTTCAGCGCCACAGCAGTTTTCAGATAGCCCTCAATGCAAAGGCTCTAGACGCAAATATTGGTGTGAGAGATAAATCAATCAAGGAAACACTGCATGTTGGTGAAGGGCATATTGAAGAAGGATCAGCCGAGTGCTTCTTGTGGGAGAACAACTCCATTTGGCTCACTAACTTCACACACCATCAGGCTTCCAAGCAGCTCTCAAGG
Source organism: Ochotona princeps (assembly GCF_030435755.1). Lineage (NCBI taxonomy): Eukaryota > Metazoa > Chordata > Mammalia > Lagomorpha > Ochotonidae > Ochotona > Ochotona princeps. Next base: position 22,570 of record NW_026700570.1, read on the forward strand.
AAACTCAGTTTTCACACTCTATGCTTAGTGCCCTTTGAGTGCATTATCTAGGAATGAACCTGGTAGAGCATCCCACAGAAACGAATGCTGCACATGCGGGTTTCACATGCCACCAACTCCACATTCTCAGGCAACTTCAGCGCCACAGCCGTTTTCAGATAGCCCTCAATGCAAAGGCTCTAGACGCAAATATTGGTGTGAGAGCTAATTCAATCAAGGAAACACTGCATGTTGGTGAAGGGCATATTGAAGAAGGATCAGCCGAGTGGTTCTTGTGGGAGAACAACTCCATTTGGCTCACTAACTTCACACACCATCAGGCTTCCAAGCAGCTCTCAAGGAAACTCAGTTTTCACACTCTATGCTTAGTGCCCTTTGAGGGCATTATCTAGGAATGAACCTGGTAGAGCATCCCACACAAACGAATGCTCCACATGCGGGTTTCACATGCCACCAACTCCACATTCTCAGGCAACCTCAGCGCCACAGCCGTTTTCAGATAGCCCTCAATGCAAAGGTTCTAGACGCAAATATTGGTGTGAGAGCTAATTCAATCAAGGAAACACTGCATGTTGGTGAAGGGCATATTGAAGAAGGATCAGCCGAGTGGTTCTTGTGGGAGAACAACTCCATTTGGCTCACTAACTTCACACACCATCAGGCTTCCAAGCAGCTCTCAAGGAAACTCAGTTTTCACACTCTATGCTTAGTGCCCTTTGAGGGCATTATCTAGGAATGAACCTGGTAGAGCATCCCACACAAACGAATGCTCCACATGCGGGTTTCACATGCCACCAACTCCACATTCTCAGGCAACTTCAGCGCCACAGCCGTTTTCAGATAGCCCTCAATGCAAAGGCTCTAGACGCAAATATTGGTGTGAGAGCTAATTCAATCAAGGAAACATTGCATGTTGGTGAAGGGCATATTGAAGAAGGATCAGCCGAGTGGTTCTTGTGGGAGAGCAACTCCATTTGCTCACTAACTTCACACACCATCAGGCTTCCAAGCAGCTCTCAAGGAAACTCAGTTTTCACACTCTATGCTTAGTGCCCTTTGAGTGCCTAGGACTGAAATAAAGCTTGGTGAGCATCCCACACAAACGAATGCTGCACATGCGGGTTTCACATGCCACCAACTCCACATTCACAGGCAACTTCAGCGCCACAGCCGTTTTCAGATAGCCCTCAATGCAAAGGCTCTAGACGCAAATATTGGTGTGAGAGCTAATTCAATCAAGGAAACACTGCATGTTGGTGAAGGGCATATTGAAGAAGGATCAGCCGAGTGGTTCTTGTGGGAGAACAACTACATTTGGCACACTAACTTCACACACCATCAGGCTTCCAAGCAGCTCTCAAGGAAACTCAGTTTTCACACTCTATGCTTAGTGCCCTTTGAGGGCATTATCTAGGAATGAACCTGGTCAAGCATCACACAAACGAATGCTCCACATGCGGGTTTCACATGCCACCAACTCCACATTCTCAGGCAACTGCAGCGCCACAGCCGTTTTCAGATAGCCCTCAATGCAAAGGCTCTAGACGCAAATATTGGTGTGAGAGCTAATTCAATCAAGGAAACACTGCATGTTGGTGAAGGGCATATTGAAGAAGGATCAGCCGAGTGGTTCTTGTGGGAGAACAACTCCATTTGGCTCACTAACTTCACACACCATCAGGCTTCCATGCAGCTCTCAAGGAAACTCAGTTTTCACACTCTATGCTTAGTGCCCTTTGAGTGCCTAGGACTGAAATGAGCTTGGTGAGCATCCCACACAAACGAATGCTCCACATGCGGGTTTCACATGCCACCAACTCCACATTCACAGGCAACTTCAGCGCCACATCCGTTTTCAGATAGCCCTCAATGCAAAGGCGCTAGACGCAAATATTGGTGTGAGAGCTAATTCAATCAAGGAAACACTGCATGTTGGTGAAGGGCATATTGAAGAAGGATCAGCCGAGTGGTTCTTCTGGGAGAACAACTGCATTTGGCTCACTAACTTCACACACCATCAGGCTTCCAAGCAGCTCTCAAGGAAACTCAGTTTTCACACTCTATGCTTAGTGCCCTTTGAGTGCCTAGACTGAAATGAAGCTTGGTGAGCATCCCACACAAACCAATGCTCCACATGCGGGTTTCACATGCCACCAACTCCACATTCTCAGGCAACTTCAGCGCCACAGCCATTTTCAGATAGCCCTCAATGCAAAGGCTCTAGACACAAATATTGGTGTGAGAGATAAATCAATCAAGGAAACACTGCATGTTGGTGAAGGGCATATTGAAGAAGGATCAGCCGAGTGGTTCTTGTGGGAGAACAACTCCATTTGGCTCACTAACTTCACACACCATCAGGCTTCCAAGCAGCTCTCAAGGAAACTCAGTTTTCACACTCTATGCTTAGTGCCCTTTGAGGGAATTATCTCGAAATGAACCTGGTCGAGCATCCCACACAAACGAATGCTCCACATGCGGGTTTGACATACCACCAACTCCACATTCACAGGCAACTTCAGCGCCACAGCAGTTTTCAGATAGCCCTCAATGCAAAGGCTCTAGACGCAAATATTGGTGTGAGAGATAAATCAATCAAGGAAACACTGCATGTTGGTGAAGGGCATATTGAAGAAGGATCAGCCGAGTGGTTCTTGTGGGAGAACAACTCCATTTGGCTCACTAACTTCACACACCATCAGGCTTCCAAGCAGCTCTCAAGGAACCTCAGTTTTCACACTCTATGCTTAGTGCCCTTTGAGTGCATTTTCTAGGAATGAACCTGGTCAAGCATCACACAAACGAATGCTCCACATGCGGGTTTCACATGCCACCAACTCCACATTCACAGCAACTTCAGCGCCACAGCCGTTTTCAGATAGCCCTCAATGAAAAGGCTCTAGACACAAATATTGGTGTGAGAGCTAATTCAATCAAGGAAACACTGCATGTTGGTGAAGGGCATATTGAAGAAGGATCAGCCGAGTGGTTCTTGTGGGAGAACAACTCCATTTGGCTCACTAACTTCACACACCATCAGGCTTCCAAGCAGCTCTCAAGGAAACTCAGTTTTCACACTCTATGCTTAGTGCCCTTTGAGTGCCTAGGACTGAAATGAAGCTTGGTGAGCATCCCACCCTAACGAATGCTCCACATGCGGGTTTCACATGCCACCAACTCCACATTCACAGGCAACTTCAGTGCCACAGCCGTTTTCAGATAGCCCTCAATGCAAAGGCTCTAGACGCAAATATTGGTGTGAGAGCTAATTCAATCAAGGAAACACTGCATGTTGGTGAAGGGCATATTGAAGAAGGATCAGCCGAGTGGTTCTTGTGGGAGAACAACTCCATTTGGCTCACTAACTTCACACACCATCAGGCTTCCAAGCAGCTCTCAAGGAAACTCAGTTTTCACACTCTATGCTTAGTGCCCTTTGAGTGCCTAGGACTGAAATGAAGCTTGGTGAGCATCCCACACAAACGAATGCTGCACATGCGGGTTTCACATGCCACCAACTCCACATTCACAGGCAACTTCAGCGCCACAGCCGTTTTCAGATAGCCCTCAATGCAAAGGCTCTAGACGCAAATATTGGTGTGAGAGCTAATTCAATCAAGGAAACATTGCATGTTGGTGAAGGGCATATTGAAGAAGGATCAGCCGAGTGGTTCTTGTGGGAGAACAACTACATTTGGCACACTAACTTCACACACCATCAGGCTTCCAAGCAGCTCTCAATGAAACTCAGTTTTCACACTCTATGCTTAGTGCACTTTGAGTGCATTATCTAGGAATGAACCTGGTCAAGCATCACACAAACGAATGCTCCACATGCGGGTTTCACATGCCACCAACTCCACATTCTCAGGCAACTTCAGCGCCACAGCCGTTTTCAGATAGCCCTCAATGCAAAGGCTCTAGACGCAAATATTGGTGTGAGAGCTAATTCAATCAAGGAAACACTGCATGTTGGTGAAGGGCATATTGAAGAAGGATCAGCCGAGTGGTTCTTGTGGGAGAACAACTCCATTTGGCTCACTAACTTCACACACCATCAGGCTTCCAAGCAGCTCTCAAGGAAACTCAGTTTTCACACTGTATGCTTAGTGCCCTTTGAGTGCCTAGACTTAAATGAATCTTGGTGAGCATCCCACACAAACGAATGCTCCACATGCGGGTTTCACATGCCACCAACTCCACATTCACAGGCAACTTCAGCGCCACAGCCATTTTCAGATAGCCCTCAATGAAAAGGCTCTAGACACAAATATTGGTGTGAGAGCTAATTCAATCAAGGAAACACTGCATGTTGGTGAAGGGCATATTGAAGAAGGGTCAGCCGAGTGGTTCTTGTGGGAGAACAACTCCATTTGGCGCACTAACTTCACACACCATCAGGCTTCCAAGCAGCTCTCAAGGAAACTCAGTTTTCACACTCTATGCTTAGTGCCCTTTGAGTGCATTATCTAGGAATGAACCTGGTAGAGCATCCCACACAAATGAATGCTCCACATGCGGTTTTCACATGCCACCAACTCCACATTCTCAGGCAACTTCAGCGCCATAGCCGTTTTCAGATAGCCCTCAATGCAAAGGCTCTAGACGCAAATATTGGTGTGAGAGCTAATTCAATCAAGGAAACACTGCATGTTGGTGAAGGGCATATTGAAGAAGGATCAGCCGAGTGGTTCTTGTGGGAGAACAACTCCATTTGGCTCACTAACTTCACACACCATCAGGCTTCCAAGCAGCTCTCAAGGAAACTCAGTTTTCACACTCAGTGCTTAATGCCCTTTTGAGTGCATTATCTAGGAATGAACCTGATAGAGCATCCCACACAAACCAATGCTCCACATGCGGGTTTCACATGCCACCAGCTCCACATTCACAGACAACTTCAGCGCCAAAGCCGTTTTCAGGTAGTCCTCAATACAAAGACTCTGACACAAATGTATATTGGTGTGAGAGCTAATTCAATCAAGGAAACACTGCATGTTGGTGAAGGGCATATTGAAGAAGAATCAGCCGAGTGGTTCTTGTGGGAGAACAACTCCATTAGGCTCACTAACTTCACAAACCATCAGGCTTCCAAGCAGCTCTCAAGGAAACTCAGTTTTCACACTGTAGGCTTAATGCCCTTTGAGTGCATTATCTAGGAATGAACCTGGTACAATATCCCACACAAACCAATGCTCCACCTGCGGGTCTCACATGCCACCAACTCCACATTCACAGACAACTTCAGCGCCAAAGCAGCTTTCAGAAAGCCCTCAATACAAAGGCTCTAGGCACAAATATTGGTGTGAGAGCTAATTCAATCAAGGAAACACTGCATGTTGGTGAAGCGCATATTGAAGTAGAATCAACCGAGTGGTTCTTGTGGTAGAACAACTCCATTTGGCTCACTAACTTCACACACCATCAGGCTTCCATACAGCTCTCAAGGAAACTGAGTTTTCACTCTCTAGGCTTAATGCCCTTTGAGTGCCTAGGACTGAAATGAAGCTTGGTTAGCTTCCCACACAAACCAATGCTCCACATGCGGGTTTCACATGCCTGCAACACCACATTCACAGACAACTTCAGCGCCAAATCTGTTTTCAGATAGCCCTCAATGCAAAGGCTCTAGGCGCAAATATTGGTGTGAGAGCTAATTCAATCAAGGAAACACTGCATGTTGGTGAAGCGCATATTGAAGAAAAATCAACCGAGTGGTTCTTGT
>NW_026700571.1:0-71167 GCF_030435755.1 Ochotona princeps
TGAGTTTCCTTGAGAGCTGCTTGGAAGCCTGATGGTGTGTGAAGTTAGTGAGTCAAATGCAGTTGTTCTCCCACAAGAACCACTCGGCTGATCCTTCTTCAATATGCCCTTCAGCAACATGCAGTGTTTCCTTGATTGAATTATCCCCCACACCAATATTTGCGTCTAGAGCCTTTGCATTGAGGGCTATCTGAAAACGGCTGTGGCGCTGAAGTTGCCTGAGAATGTGGAGTTGGTGGCATGTGAAACCCGCATGTGGAGCATTCGTTTGTGTGGGATGCTCTACCAGGTTCATTCCTAGATAATGCACTCAAAGGGCACTAAGCATAGAGTGTGAAAACTGAGTTTCCTTGAGAGCTGCTTGGAAGCCTGATGGTGTGTGAAGTTAGTGAGTCAAATGCAGTTGTTCTCCCACAAGAACCACTCGGCTGATCCTTCTTCAATATGCCCTTCAGCAACATGCAGTGTTTCCTTGATTGAATTATCCCCCACACCAATATTTGCGTCTAGAGCCTTTGCATTGAGGGCTATCTGAAAACGGCTGTGGCGCTGAAGTTGCCTGTCAATGTGGAGTTGGTGGCATGTGAAACCCGCATGTGGAGCATTCGTTTGTGTGGGATGCTCTACCAGGTTCATTCCTAGATAATGCACTCAAAGGGCACTAAGCATAGAGTGTGAAAAGTGAGTTTCCTTGAGAGCTGCTTGGAAGCCTGATGGTGTGTGAAGTTAGTGAGCCAAATGGAGTTGTTCTCCAACAAAGAGTCACACGGCTGATCCTTCTTCAATATGCCCTTCAGCAACATGCAGTGTTTCCTTGATTGAATTATCCCCCACACAAATATTTGCATCTAGAGCCTTTGCATTGAGGGCTATCTGAAAACGGCTGTGGCACTGACGTTGCCTGAGAATGTGGAGTTGGTGCATGTGAAACCCGCATGTGGAGCATTCGTTTGTGTGGGATGCTCACCAAGCTTCATTTCAGTCCTAGGTACTCAAAGGGCACTAAGCATAGAGTGTGAAAACTGAGTTTCCTTGAGAGCTGCTTGGAAGCCTGATGGTGTGTGAAGTTAGTGAGCCAAATGGAGTTGTTCTCCCACAAGAACCACTCGGCTGATCCTTTTTCAATATGCCCTTCACCAACATGCAGTGTTTCCTTTACTGAATTATCTCTCACCAATATTTCCGTCTAGAGCCTTTGCATTGAGGGCTATCTGAAAACGGCTGTGGCGCTGAAGTTGCCTGTGAATGTGGAGTTGGTGGCATGTGAAACCCGCATGTGGAGCATTCGTTTGTGTGGGATGCTCTACCAGGTTCATTCCTAGATAATGCACTCAAAGGGCACTAAGCATAGAGTGTGAAAACTGAGTTTCCTTGAGAGCTGCTTGGAAGCCTGATGGTGTGTGAAGTTAGTGAGTCAAATGCAGTTGTTCTCCCACAAGAACCACTCGGCTGATCCTTCTTCAATATGCCCTTCAGCAACATGCAGTGTTTCCTTGATTGAATTTTCCCCCACCAATATTTGCGTCTAGAGCCTTTGCATTGAGGGCTATCTGAAAACGGCTGTGGCGCTGAAGTTGCCTGTCAATGTGGAGTTGGTGGCATGTGAAACCCGCATGTGGAGCATTCGTTTGTGTGGGATGCTCTACCAGGTTCATTCCTAGATAATGCACTCAAAGGGCACTAAGCATAGAGTGTGAAAACTGAGTTTCCTTGAGAGCTGCTTGGAAGCCTGATGGTGTGTGAAGTTAGTGAGCCAAATGGAGTTGTTCTCCCACAAGAACCACTCGGCTGATCCTTCTTCAATATGCCCTTCAGCAACATGCAGTGTTTCCTTGATTGAATTAACCCCCACACAAATATTTGCGTCTAGAGCCTTTGCATTGAGGGCTATCTGAAAACGGCTGTGGCGCTGAAGTTGCCTGTCAATGTGGAGTTGGTGGCATGTGAAACCCGCATGTGGAGCATTCGTTTGTGTGGGATGCTCACCAAGCTTCATGTCAGTCCTACGTACTCAAAGGGCACTAAGCTTAGAGTGTGAAAACTGAGTTTCCTTGAGAGCTGCTTGGAAGCCTGATGGTGTGTGAAGTTAGTGAGCCAAATGCAGTTGTTCTCCCACAAGAACCACTCGGCTGATCCTTTTTCAATATGCCCTTCACCAACATGCAGAGTTTCCTTTACTGAATTATCTCTCACCAATATTTGCGTCTAGAGCCTTTGCATTGAGGGCTATCTGAAAACGGCTGTGGCGCTGAAGTTGCCTGTCAATGTGGAGTTGGTGGCATGTGAAACCCGCATGTGGAGCATTCGTTTGTGTGGGATGCTCTACCAGGTTCATTCCTAGATAATGCACTCAAAGGGCACTAAGCATAGAGTGTGAAAAGTGAGTTTCCTTGAGAGCTGCTTGGAAGCCTGATGGTGTGTGAAGTTAGTGAGTCAAATGCAGTTGTTCTCCCACAAGAACCACTCGGCTGATCCTTCTTCAATATGCCCTTCAGCAACATGCAGTGTTTCCTTGATTGAATTATCCCCCACACCAATATTTGCGTCTAGAGCCTTTGCATTGAGGGCTATCTGAAAACGGCTGTGGCGCTGAAGTTGCCTGTGAATGTGGAGTTGGTGGCATGTGAAACCCGCATGTGGAGCATTCGTTTGTGTGGGATGCTCTACCAGGTTCATTCCTAGATAATGCACTCAAAGGGCACTAAGCATAGAGTGTGAAAACTGAGTTTCCTTGAGAGCTGCTTGGAAGCCTGATGGTGTGTGAAGTTAGTGAGTCAAATGCAGTTGTTCTCCCACAAGAACCACTCGGCTGATCCTTCTTCAATATGCCCTTCAGCAACATGCAGTGTTTCCTTGATTGAATTATCCCCCACACCAATATTTGCGTCTAGAGCCTTTGCATTGAGGGCTATCTGAAAACGGCTGTGGCGCTGAAGTTGCCTGTCAATGTGGAGTTGGTGGCATGTGAAACCCGCATGTGGAGCATTCGTTTGTGTGGGATGCTCTACCAGGTTCATTCCTAGATAATGCACTCAAAGGGCACTAAGCATAGAGTGTGAAAACTGAGTTTCCTTGAGAGCTGCTTGGAAGCCTGATGGTGTGTGAAGTTAGTGAGCCAAATGCAGTTGTTCTCCCACAAGAACCACTCGGCTGATCCTTCTTCAATATGCCCTTCAGCAACATGCAGTGTTTCCTTGATTGAATTATCCCCCACACCAATATTTGCGTCTAGAGCCTTTGCATTGAGGGCTATCTGAAAACGGCTGTGGCGCTGAAGTTGCCTGTCAATGTGGAGTTGGTGGCATGTGAAACCCGCATGTGGAGCATTCGTTTGTGTGGGATGCTCTACCAGGTTCATTCCTAGATAATGCACTCAAAGGGCACTAAGCATAGAGTGTGAAAAGTGAGTTTCCTTGAGAGCTGCTTGGAAGCCTGATGGTGTGTGAAGTTAGTGAGCCAAATGGAGTTGTTCTCCAACAAAGAGTCACACGGCTGATCCTTCTTCAATATGCCCTTCAGCAACATGCAGTGTTTCCTTGATTGAATTATCCCCCACACAAATATTTGCATCTAGAGCCTTTGCATTGAGGGCTATCTGAAAACGGCTGTGGCACTGACGTTGCCTGAGAATGTGGAGTTGGTGCATGTGAAACCCGCATGTGGAGCATTCGTTTGTGTGGGATGCTCACCAAGCTTCATTTCAGTCCTAGGTACTCAAAGGGCACTAAGCATAGAGTGTGAAAACTGAGTTTCCTTGAGAGCTGCTTGGAAGCCTGATGGTGTGTGAAGTTAGTGAGCCAAATGGAGTTGTTCTCCCACAAGAACCACTCGGCTGATCCTTTTTCAATATGCCCTTCACCAACATGCAGTGTTTCCTTTACTGAATTATCTCTCACCAATATTTCCGTCTAGAGCCTTTGCATTGAGGGCTATCTGAAAACGGCTGTGGCGCTGAAGTTGCCTGTGAATGTGGAGTTGGTGGCATGTGAAACCCGCATGTGGAGCATTCGTTTGTGTGGGATGCTCTACCAGGTTCATTCCTAGATAATGCACTCAAAGGGCACTAAGCATAGAGTGTGAAAACTGAGTTTCCTTGAGAGCTGCTTGGAAGCCTGATGGTGTGTGAAGTTAGTGAGTCAAATGCAGTTGTTCTCCCACAAGAACCACTCGGCTGATCCTTCTTCAATATGCCCTTCAGCAACATGCAGTGTTTCCTTGATTGAATTTTCCCCCACCAATATTTGCGTCTAGAGCCTTTGCATTGAGGGCTATCTGAAAACGGCTGTGGCGCTGAAGTTGCCTGTCAATGTGGAGTTGGTGGCATGTGAAACCCGCATGTGGAGCATTCGTTTGTGTGGGATGCTCTACCAGGTTCATTCCTAGATAATGCACTCAAAGGGCACTAAGCATAGAGTGTGAAAACTGAGTTTCCTTGAGAGCTGCTTGGAAGCCTGATGGTGTGTGAAGTTAGTGAGCCAAATGGAGTTGTTCTCCCACAAGAACCACTCGGCTGATCCTTCTTCAATATGCCCTTCAGCAACATGCAGTGTTTCCTTGATTGAATTAACCCCCACACAAATATTTGCGTCTAGAGCCTTTGCATTGAGGGCTATCTGAAAACGGCTGTGGCGCTGAAGTTGCCTGTCAATGTGGAGTTGGTGGCATGTGAAACCCGCATGTGGAGCATTCGTTTGTGTGGGATGCTCACCAAGCTTCATGTCAGTCCTACGTACTCAAAGGGCACTAAGCTTAGAGTGTGAAAACTGAGTTTCCTTGAGAGCTGCTTGGAAGCCTGATGGTGTGTGAAGTTAGTGAGCCAAATGCAGTTGTTCTCCCACAAGAACCACTCGGCTGATCCTTTTTCAATATGCCCTTCACCAACATGCAGAGTTTCCTTTACTGAATTATCTCTCACCAATATTTGCGTCTAGAGCCTTTGCATTGAGGGCTATCTGAAAACGGCTGTGGCGCTGAAGTTGCCTGTCAATGTGGAGTTGGTGGCATGTGAAACCCGCATGTGGAGCATTCGTTTGTGTGGGATGCTCTACCAGGTTCATTCCTAGATAATGCACTCAAAGGGCACTAAGCATAGAGTGTGAAAAGTGAGTTTCCTTGAGAGCTGCTTGGAAGCCTGATGGTGTGTGAAGTTAGTGAGTCAAATGCAGTTGTTCTCCCACAAGAACCACTCGGCTGATCCTTCTTCAATATGCCCTTCAGCAACATGCAGTGTTTCCTTGATTGAATTATCCCCCACACCAATATTTGCGTCTAGAGCCTTTGCATTGAGGGCTATCTGAAAACGGCTGTGGCGCTGAAGTTGCCTGTGAATGTGGAGTTGGTGGCATGTGAAACCCGCATGTGGAGCATTCGTTTGTGTGGGATGCTCTACCAGGTTCATTCCTAGATAATGCACTCAAAGGGCACTAAGCATAGAGTGTGAAAACTGAGTTTCCTTGAGAGCTGCTTGGAAGCCTGATGGTGTGTGAAGTTAGTGAGTCAAATGCAGTTGTTCTCCCACAAGAACCACTCGGCTGATCCTTCTTCAATATGCCCTTCAGCAACATGCAGTGTTTCCTTGATTGAATTATCCCCCACACCAATATTTGCGTCTAGAGCCTTTGCATTGAGGGCTATCTGAAAACGGCTGTGGCGCTGAAGTTGCCTGTGAATGTGGAGTTGGTGGCATGTGAAACCCGCATGTGGAGCATTCGTTTGTGTGGGATGCTCTACCAGGTTCATTCCTAGATAATGCACTCAAAGGGCACTAAGCATAGAGTGTGAAAACTGAGTTTCCTTGAGAGCTGCTTGGAAGCCTGATGGTGTGTGAAGTTAGTGAGCCAAATGGAGTTGTTCTCCCACAAGAACCACTCGGCTGATCCTTCTTCAATATGCCCTTCAGCAACATGCAGTGTTTCCTTGATTGAATTATCCCCCACACAAATATTTGCATCTAGAGCCTTTGCATTGAGGGGTATCTGAAAACGGCTGTGGCACTGACGTTGCCTGAGAATGTGGAGTTGGTGCATGTGAAACCCGCATGTGGAGCATTCGTTTGTGTGGGATGCTCACCAAGCATCATTTCAGTCCTAGGTACTCAAAGGGCACTAAGCATAGAGTGTGAAAACTGAGTTTCCTTGAGAGCTGCTTGGAAGCCTGATGGTGTGTGAAGTTAGTGAGCCAAATGCAGTTGTTCTCCCACAAGAACCACTCGGCTGATCCTTTTTCAATATGCCCTTCACCAACATGCAGTGTTTCCTTTACTGAATTATCTCTCACCAATATTTGCATCTAGAGCCTTTGCATTGAGGGCTATCTGAAAACGGCTGTGGCGCTGAAGTTGCCTGTCAATGTGGAGTTGGTGGCATGTGAAACCCGCATGTGGAGCATTCGTTTGTGTGGGATGCTCTACCAGGTTCATTCCTAGATAATGCACTCAAAGGGCACTAAGCATAGAGTGTGAAAACTGAGTTTCCTTGAGAGCTGCTTGGAAGCCTGATGGTGTGTGAAGTTAGTGAGCCAAATGGAGTTGTGCTCCCACAAGAACCACTCGGCTGATCCTTCTTCAATATGCCCTTCACCAACATGCAGTGTTTCCTTGATTGAATTAGCTCTCACACCAATATTTGCGTCTAGAGCCTTTGCATTGAGGGCTATCTGAAAACGGCTGTGGCGCTGAAGTTGCCTGTGAATGTGGAGTTGGTGGCATGTGAAACCAGCATGTGGAGCATTCGTTTGTGTGGAATGCTCTACCAGGTTCATTCCTAGATAATGCACTCAAAGGGCACTAAGCATAGAGTGTGAAAACTGAGTTTCCTTGAGAGCTGCTTGGAAGCCTGATGGTGTGTGAAATTAGTGAGCCAAATGGAGTTGTTCTCCCACAAGAACCACTCGGCTGATCCTTCTTCAATATGCCCTTCACCAACATGCAGTGTTTCCTTGATTGAATTAGCTCTCACACCAATATTTGCGTCTAGAGCCTTTGCATTGAGGGCTATCTGAAAACGGCTGTGGCGCTGAAGTTGCCTGTCAATGTGGAGTTGGTGGCATGTGAAACCCGCATGTGGAGCATTCGTTTGTGTGGGATGCTCACCAAGCTTCATGTCAGTCCTAGGTACTCAAAGGGCACTAAGCATAGAGTGTGAAAACTGAGTTTCCTTGAGAGCTGCTTGGAAGCCTGATGGTGTGTGACGTTAGTGAGCCAAATGGAGTTGTTCTCCCACAAGAACCACTCGGCTGATCCTTCTTCAATATGCCCTTCACCAACATGCAGTGTTTCCTTGACTGAATTATCTCTCACCAATATTTGCGTCTAGAGCCGTTGCATTCAGGGATATCTGAAAACGGCTGTGGCGCTGAAGTTGCCTGTGAATGTGGAGTTGGTGGCATGTGAAACCCGCATGTGGAGCATTCGTTTGTGTGGGATGCTCTACCAGGTTCATTCCTAGATAATGCACTCAAAGGGCACTAAGCATAGAATGTGAAAACTGAGTTTCCTTGAGAGCTGCTTGGAAGCCTGATGGTGTGTGACGTTAGTGAGCCAAATGCAGTTGTTCTCCCACAAGAACCACTCAGCTGATCCTTCTTCAATATGCCCTTCCGCAACATGCAGTGTTTCCTTGATTGAATTAGCTCTCACACCAATATTTGCGTCTAGAGCCTTTGCATTGAGGGCTATCTGAAAACAGCTGTGGCGCTGAAGTTGCCTGAGAATGTGGAGTTGGTGGCATGTGAAACCCGCATGTGGAGCATTCGTTTGTGTGAAATGCTCACCAAGCTTCATTTTAGTCCTAGGTACTCAAAGGGCACTAAGCATAGAGTGTGAAAACTGAGTTTCCTTGAGAGCTGCTTGGAAGCCTGATGGTGTGTGAAGTTAGTGAGCCAAATGGAGTTGTTCTCCCACAAGAACCACTCGGCTGATCCTTCTTCAATATGCCCTTCAGCAACATGCAGTGTTTCCTTGTTTGAATTAGCTCCCACACCAATATTTGCATCTAGAGCCTTTGCATTGAGGGCTATCTGAAAACAGCTGTGGCGCTGAAGTTGCCTGTCAATGTGGAGTTGGTGGCATGTGAAACCCGCATGTGGAGCATTCGTTTGTGTGGGATGCTCTACCAGGTTCATTCCTAGATAATGCACTCAAAGGGCACTAAGCATAGAGTGTGAAAACTGAGTTTCCTTGAGAGCTGCTTGGAAGCCTGATGGTGTGTGAAGTTAGTGAGCCAAATGGAGTTGTTCTCCCACAAGAACCACTCGGCTGATCCTTCTTCAATATGCCCTTCACCAACATGCAGTGTTTCCTTGATTGAATTAGCTCTCACACCAATATTTGCGTCTAGAGCCTTTGCATTGAGGGCTATCTGAAAACGACTGTGGCGCTGAAGTTGCCTGAGAATGTGGAGTTGGTGGCATGTGAAACCCGCATGTATTGCTTTCGTTTGTTTGGGATGTTCTACCAGGTTCATTCCTAGATAATGCACTCAAAGGGCACTAAGCATAGAGTGTGAAAACTGAGTTTCCTTGAGAGCTGCTTGGAAGCCTGATGGTGTGTGAAGTTAGTGAGTCAAATGGAGTTATTCTCCCACAAGAACCACTCTGCTGATCCTTCTTCAATATGCCCTTCAGCAACATGCAGTGTTTCCTTGATTGAATTAGCTCTCACACCAATATTTGCGTCTAGAGCCTTTGCATTGAGGGCTATCTGAAAACAGCTGTGATGCTGAAGTTGCCTGTGAATGTGGAGTTGGTGGCATGTGAAACCCGCATGTGGAGCATTCGTTTGTGTTGGATGCTCACCAAGCTTCATTTCAGTCCTAGGTACTCAAAGGGCACTAAGCATAGAGTGTGAAAAATGAGTTTCCTTGAGAGCTGCTTGGAAGCCTGATGGTGTGTGAAGTTAGTGAGCCAAATAGAGTTGTTCTCATACAAGAACCATTCGGCTGATCCTTCTTCAATATGCCCTTCACCAACATGCAGTGTTTCCTTGATTGAATTAACTCTCACACCAATATTTGCATCTAGAGCCTTTGCATTGAGGGCTATCTGAAAACGCCTGTGGCGCTGAAGTTGCCTGAGAATGTGGAGTTGGTGGCATGTGAAACCCGCATGTGGAGCATTCGTTTGTGTGAGATGCTCTACCAGGTTCATTCCTAGATAATGCACTCAAAGGGCACTAAGCATAGAGTGTGAAAACTGAGTTTCCTTGAGAGCTACTTGGAAGCCTGATGGTGTGTGAAGTTAGTGAGTCAAATGCAGTTGTTCTCCCACAAGAACCACTCGGCTGATCCTTCTTCAATATGCCCTTCACCAACATGCAGTGTTTCCTTGATTGAATTAGCTCTCACACCAATATTTGCATCTAGAGCCTTTGCATTGAGGGCTATGTGAAAACGGCTGTGGCGCTGAAGTTGCCTGTGAATGTGGAGTTGGTGGCATGTGAAACCCGCATGTGGAGCATTCGTTTGTGTGGGATGCTCTACCAGGTTCATTCCTAGATAATGCACTCAAAGGGCACTAAGCATAGAGTGTGAAAACTGAGTTTCCTTGAGAGCTGCTTGGAAGCCTGATGGTGTGTGAAGTTAGTGAGTCAAATGGAGTTGTTCTCCCACAAGAACCCACTCGGCTGATCCTTCTTCAATATGCCCTTCACCAACATGCAGTGTTTCCTTGATTGAATTAACTCTCACACCAATATTTGCATCTAGAGCCTTTGCATTGAGGGCTATCTGAAAACGGCTGTGGCGCTGAAGTTGCCTGTCAATGTGGAGTTGGTGGCATGTGAAACCCGCATGTGGAGCATTCGTTTGTGTGGGATTCTCACCAAGCTTCATTTCAGTCCTAGGTACTCAAAGGGCACTAAGCATAGAGTGTGAAAACTGAGTTTCCTTGAGAGCTGCTTGGAAGCCTGATGGTGTGTGAAGTTAGTGAGTCAAATGGAGTTGTTCTCCCACAAGAACCACTCGGCTGATCCTTTTTCAATATGCCCTTCACCAACATGCAGTGTTTCCTTGATTGAATTATCCCCCACACCAATATTTGCGTCTAGAGCCTTTGCATTGAGGGCTATCTGAAAACGCTGTGGCGCTGAAGTTGCGTGTGAATGTGGAGTTGGTGGCATGTGAAACCCGCATGTGGAGCATTCGTTTGTGTGGGATGCTCTACCAGGTTCATTCCTAGATAATGCACTCAAAGGGCACTAAGCATAGAGTGTGAAAACTGAGTTTCCTTGAGAGCTGCTTGGAAGCCTGATGGTGTGTGAAGTTAGTGAGTCAAATGGAGTTGTTCTCCCACAAGAACCACTCGGCTGATCCTTCTTCAATATGCCCTTCACCAACATGCAGTGTTTCCTTGATTGAATTAACTCTCACACCAATATTTGCATCTAGAGCCTTTGCATTGAGGGCTATCTGAAAACGGCTGTGGCGCTGAAGTTGCCTGTGAATGTGGAGTTGGTGGCATGTGAAACCCGCATGTGGAGCATTCGTTTGTGTGGGATTCTCACCAAGCTTCATTTCAGTCCTAGGTACTCAAAGGGCACTAAGCATAGAGTGTGAAAACTGAGTTTCCTTGAGAGCTGCTTGGAAGCCTGATGGTGTGTGAAGTTAGTGAGCCAAATGGAGTTGTTCTCCCACAAGAACCACTCGGCTGATCCTTCTTCAATATGCCCTTCACCAACAAGCAGTGTTTCCTTGATTGAATTAGCTCTCACACCAATATTTGCGTCTAGAGCCTTTGCATTGAGGGCTATCTGAAAACGGCTGTGGCACTGAAGTTGCCTGTGAATGTGGAGTTGGTGGCATGTGAAACCCGCATGTGGAGCATTCGTTTGTGTGGGATGCTCTACCAGGTTCATTCCTAGATAATGCACTCAAAGGGCACTAAGCATAGAGTGTGAAAACTGAGTTTCCTTGAGAGCTGCTTGGAAGCCTGATGGTGTGTGAAGTTAGTGAGTCAAATGGAGTTGTTCTCCCACAAGAACCACTCGGCTTATCCTTCTTCAATATGCCCTTCACCAACATGCAGTGTTTCCTTGATTGAATTATCCCCCACACCAATATTTGCGTCTAGAGCCTTTGCATTGAGGGCTATCTGAAAACGCTGTGGCGCTGAAGTTGCGTGTGAATGTGGAGTTGGTGGCATGTGAAACCCGCATGTGGAGCATTCGTTTGTGTGGGATGCTCTACCAGGTTCATTCCTAGATAATGCACTCAAAGGGCACTAAGCATAGAGTGTGAAATCTGAGTTTCCTTGAGAGCTGCTTGGAAGCCTGATGGTGTGTGAAGTTAGTGAGTCAAATGCAGTTGTTCTCCCACAAGAACCACTCGGCTGATCCTTCTTCAATATTCCCTTCACCAACATGCAGTGTTTCCTTGATTGAATTATCCCCCACACCAATATTTGTGTCTAGAGCCTTTGCATTGAGGGCTATCTGAAAACGGCTGTGGCGCTGAAGTTGCCTGTGAATGTGGAGTTGGTGGCATGTGAAACCCGCATGTGGAGCATTCGTTTGTGTGGGATGCTCACCAAGCTTCATGTCAGTCCTAGGTACTCAAAGGGCACTAAGCATAGAGTGTGAAAACTGAGTTTCCTTGAGAGCTGCTTGGAAGCCTGATGGTGTGTGAAGTTAGTGAGCCAAATGGAGTTGTTCTCCCACAAGAACCAATCGGCTGATCCTTCTTCAATATGCCCTTCACCAACATGCAGTGTTTCCTTGATTGAATTATCTCTCACACCAATATTTGCGTCTAGAGCCTTTGCATTGAGGGCTATCTGAAAACGGCTGTGGCGCTGAAGTTGCCTGTCAATGTGGAGTTGGTGGCATGTGAAACCCGCATGTGGAGCATTCGTTTGTGTGGGATGCTCACCAAGATTCATTTCAGTCCTAGGTACTCAAAGGGCACTAAGCATAGAGTGTGAAAACTGAGTTTCCTTGAGAGCTGCTTGGAAGCCTGATGGTGTGTGAAGTTAGTGAGCCAAATGGAGTTGTTCTCCCACAAGAACCACTCGGCTGATCCTTCTTCAATATGCCCTTCACCAACATGCAGTGTTTCCTTGATTGAATTAGCTCTCACACCAATATTTGCGTCTAGAGCCTTTGCATTGAGGGCTATCTGAAAACGGCTGTGGCGCTGAAGTTGCCTGTCAATGTGGAGTTGGTGGCATGTGAAACCCGCATGTGGAGCATTCGTTTGTGTGGGATGCTCACCAAGCTTCATGTCAGTCCTAGGTACTCAAAGGGCACTAAGCATAGAGTGTGAAAACTGAGTTTCCTTGAGAGCTGCTTGGAAGCCTGATGGTGTGTGAAGTTGGTGAGCCAAATGGAGTTGTTCTCCCACAAGAACCACTCGGCTGATCCTTCTTCAATATGCCCTTCACCAACATGCAGTGTTTCCTTGACTGAATTATCTCTCACCAATATTTGCGTCTAGAGCCTTTGCATTGAGGGCTATCTGAAAACGACTGTGGCGCTGAAGTTGCCTGTGAATGTGGAGTTGGTGGCATGTGAAACCCGCATGTGGAGCATTCGTTTGTGTGGGATGCTCTACCAGGTTCATTCCTAGATAATGCACTCAAAGGGCACTAAGCATAGAATGTGAAAACTGAGTTTCCTTGAGAGCTGCTTGGAAGCCTGATGGTGTGTGACGTTATTGAGCCACATGCAGTTGTTCTCCCACAAGAACCATTCGGCTGA
This sequence comes from Ochotona princeps, assembly GCF_030435755.1. Taxonomy (NCBI): domain Eukaryota; kingdom Metazoa; phylum Chordata; class Mammalia; order Lagomorpha; family Ochotonidae; genus Ochotona; species Ochotona princeps. The sequence goes on from NW_026700571.1 coordinate 12,689, forward strand.
TCCTTCTTCAATATGCCCTTCACCAACATGCAGTGTTTCCTTGATTGAATTAGCTCTCACACCAATATTTGCGTCTAGAGCCTTTGCATTGAGGGCTATGTGAAAACAGCTGTGGCGCTGAAGTAACCTGAGAATGTGGAGTTGGTGGCATGTGAAACCGGCATGTGGAGCATTCGTTTGTGTGAAATGCTCACCAAGCTTCATTTCAGTCCTAGGTACTCAAAGGGCACTAAGCATAGAGTGTGAAAACTGAGTTTCCTTGAGAGCTGCTTGGAAGCCTGATGGTGTGTGAAGTTAGTGAGCCAAATGGAGTTGTTCTCCCACAAGAACCACTCGGCTGATCCTTCTTCAATATGCCCTTCACCAACATGCAGTGTTTCCTTGATTGAATTAGCTCTCACACCAATATTTGCGTCTAGAGCCTTTGCATTGAGGGCTATCTGAAAACGGCTGTGGCGCTGAAGTTGCCTGTGAATGTGGAGTTGGTGGCATGTGAAACCCGCATGTGGAGCATTTGTTTGTGTGGGATGATCACCAAGCTTCATGTCAGTCCTAGGTACTCAAAGGGCACTAAGCATAGAGTGTGAAAACTGAGTTTCCTTGAGAGCTGCTTGGAAGCCTGATGGTGTGTGAAGTTAGTGAGCCAAATGGAGTTGTTCTCCCACAAGAACCACTCGGCTGATCCTTCTTCAATATGCCCTTCACCAACATGCAGTGTTTCCTTGATTGAATTATCTCTCACCAATATTTGAGTCTAGAGCCTTTGCATTGAGGGCTATCTGAAAACAACTGTGGCGCTGAAGTTGCCTGTGAATGTGGAGTTGGTGGCATGTGAAACCCGCATGTGGAGCATTCGTTTGTGTGGGATGCTCTACCAGGTTCATTCCTAGATAATGCACTCAAAGGGCACTAAGCATAGAATGTGAAAACTGAGTTTCCTTGAGAGCTGCTTGGAAGCCTGATGGTGTGTGACGTTAGTGAGCCAAATGGAGTTGTTCTCCCACAAGAACCATTCGGCTGATCCTTCTTCAATATGCCCTTCACCAACATGCAGTGTTTCCTTGATTGAATTAGCTCTCACACCAATATTTGCGTCTAGAGCTTTTGCATTGAGGGCTATGTGAAAACAGCTGTGGCGCTGAAGTTACCTGAGAATGTGGAGTTGGTGGCATGTGAAACCCGCATGTGGAGCATTCGTTTGTGTGAAATGCTCACCAAGCTTCATTTCAGTCCTAGGTACTCAAAGGGCACTAAGCATAGAGTGTGAAAACTGAGTTTCCTTGAGAGCTGCTTGGAAGCCTGATGGTGTGTGAAGTTAGTGAGCCAAATGGAGTTGTTCTCCCACAAGAACCATTCGGCTGATCCTTCTTCAATATGCCCTTCAGCAACATGCAGTGTTTCCTTGTTTGAATTAGCTCCCACACCAATATTTGCATCTAGAGCCTTTGCATTGAGGGCTATCTGAAAACGGCTGTGGCGCTGAAGTTGCCTGTGAATGTGGAGTTGGTGGCATGTGAAACCCGCATGTGGAGCATTCGTTTGTGTGGGATGCTCTACCAGGTTCATTCCTAGATAATGCACTCAAAGGGCACTAAGCATAGAGTGTGAAAACTGAGTTTCCTTGAGAGCTGCTTGGAAGCCTGATGGTGTGTGAAGTTTGTGAGCCAAATAGAGTTGTTCTCCCACAAGAACCATTCGGCTGATCCTTCTTCAATATGCCCTTCACCAACATGCAGTGTTTCCTTGATTGAATTAGCTCTCACACCAATATTTGCGTCTAGAGCCTTTGCATTGAGGGCTATCTGAAAACGGCTGTGGCGCTGAAGTTGCCTGTGAATGTGGAGTTGGTGGCATGTGAAACCCGCATGTGGAGCATTTGTTTGTGTGGGATGATCACCAAGCTTCATGTCAGTCCTAGGTACTCAAAGGGCACTAAGCATAGAGTGTGAAAACTGAGTTTCCTTGAGAGCTGCTTGGAAGCCTGATGGTGTGTGAAGTTAGTGAGCCAAATGGAGTTGTTCTCCCACAAGAACCACTCGGCTGATCCTTCTTCAATATGCCCTTCACCAACATGCAGTGTTTCCTTGATTGAATTATCTCTCACCAATATTTGAGTCTAGAGCCTTTGCATTGAGGGCTATCTGAAAACAACTGTGGCGCTGAAGTTGCCTGTGAATGTGGAGTTGGTGGCATGTGAAACCCGCATGTGGAGCATTCGTTTGTGTGGGATGCTCTACCAGGTTCATTCCTAGATAATGCACTCAAAGGGCACTAAGCATAGAATGTGAAAACTGAGTTTCCTTGAGAGCTGCTTGGAAGCCTGATGGTGTGTGACGTTAGTGAGCCAAATGGAGTTGTTCTCCCACAAGAACCATTCGGCTGATCCTTCTTCAATATGCCCTTCACCAACATGCAGTGTTTCCTTGATTGAATTAGCTCTCACACCAATATTTGCGTCTAGAGCTTTTGCATTGAGGGCTATGTGAAAACAGCTGTGGCGCTGAAGTTACCTGAGAATGTGGAGTTGGTGGCATGTGAAACCCGCATGTGGAGCATTCGTTTGTGTGAAATGCTCACCAAGCTTCATTTCAGTCCTAGGTACTCAAAGGGCACTAAGCATAGAGTGTGAAAACTGAGTTTCCTTGAGAGCTGCTTGGAAGCCTGATGGTGTGTGAAGTTAGTGAGCCAAATGGAGTTGTTCTCCCACAAGAACCATTCGGCTGATCCTTCTTCAATATGCCCTTCAGCAACATGCAGTGTTTCCTTGTTTGAATTAGCTCCCACACCAATATTTGCATCTAGAGCCTTTGCATTGAGGGCTATCTGAAAACGGCTGTGGCGCTGAAGTTGCCTGTGAATGTGGAGTTGGTGGCATGTGAAACCCGCATGTGGAGCATTCGTTTGTGTGGGATGCTCTACCAGGTTCATTCCTAGATAATGCACTCAAAGGGCACTAAGCATAGAGTGTGAAAACTGAGTTTCCTTGAGAGCTGCTTGGAAGCCTGATGGTGTGTGAAGTTTGTGAGCCAAATAGAGTTGTTCTCCCACAAGAACCATTCGGCTGATCCTTCTTCAATATGCCCTTCACCAACATGCAGTGTTTCCTTGATTGAATTAACTCTCACACCAATATTTGCATCTAGAGCCTTTGCATTGAGGGCTATCTGAAAACGGCTGTGGCGCTGAAGTTGCCTGTGAATGTGGAGTTGGTGGCATGTGAAACCCGCATGTGGAGCATTCGTTTGTGTGGGATTCTCACCAAGCTTCATTTCAGTCCTAGGTACTCAAAGGGCACTAAGCATAGAGTGTGAAAACTGAGTTTCCTTGAGAGCTGCTTGGAAGCCTGATGGTGTGTGAAGTTAGTGAGCCAAATGGAGTTGTTCTCATACAAGAACCACTCGGCTGATCCTTCTTCAATATGCCCTTCACCAACATGCAGTGTTTCCTTGATTGAATTAGCTCTCACACCAATATTTGCGTCTAGAGCCTTTGCATTGAGGGCTATCTGAAAACGGCTGTGGCACTGAAGTTGCCTGTGAATGTGGAGTTGGTGGCATGTGAAACCCGCATGTGGAGCATTCGTTTGTGTGGGATGCTCTACCAGGTTCATTAATAGATAATGCACTCAAAGGGCACTAAGCATAGAGTGTGAAAACTGAGTTTCCTTGAGAACTGTTTGGAAGCCTGATGGTGTGTGACGTTAGTGAGTCAAATGGAGTTGTTCTCCCACAAGAACCACTCGGCTGATCCTTCTTCAATATGCCCTTCACCAACATGCAGTGTTTCCTTGATTGAATTATCCCCCACACCAATATTTGCGTCTAGAGCCTTTGCATTGAGGGCTATCTGAAAACGCTGTGGCGCTGAAGTTGCGTGTGAATGTGGAGTTGGTGGCATGTGAAACCCGCATGTGGAGCATTCGTTTGTGTGGGATGCTCTACCAGGTTCATTCCTAGATAATGCACTCAAAGGGCACTAAGCATAGAGTGTGAAATCTGAGTTTCCTTGAGAGCTGCTTGGAAGCCTGATGGTGTGTGAAGTTAGTGAGTCAAATGCAGTTGTTCTCCCACAAGAACCACTCGGCTGATCCTTCTTCAATATGCCCTTCACCAACATGCAGTGTTTCCTTGATTGAATTATCCCCCACACCAATATTTGTGTCTAGAGCCTTTGCATTGAGGGCTATCTGAAAACGGCTGTGGCGCTGAAGTTGCCTGTGAATGTGGAGTTGGTGGCATGTGAAACCCGCATGTGGAGCATTCGTTTGTGTGGGATGCTCTACCAGGTTCATTCCTAGATAATGCACTCAAAGGGCACTAAGCATAGAGTGTGAAAACTGAGTTTCCTTGAGAGCTGCTTGGAAGCCTGATGGTGTGTGAAGTTAGTGAGCCAAATAGAGTTGTTCTCCCACAAGAACCACTCGGCTGATCCTTCTTCAATATGCCCTTCACCAACATGCAGTGTTTCCTTGATTGAATTAGCTCTCACACCAATATTTGCGTCTAGAGCCTTTGCATTGAGTGCTATCTGAAAATGGCTGTGGCGCTGAAGTTGCCTGTCAATGTGGAGTTGGTGGCATGTGAAACCCGCATGTGGAGCATTCGTTTGTGTGGGATGCTCACCAAGCTTCATGTCAGTCCTAGGTACTCAAAGGGCACTAAGCATACAGTGTGAAAACTGAGTTTCCTTGAGAGCTGCTTGGAAGCCTGATGGTGTGTGAAGTTAGTGAGCCAAATGGAGTTGTTCTCCCACAAGAACCACTCGGCTGATCCTTCTTCAATATGCCCTTCACCAACATGCAGTGTTTCCTTGATTGAATTATCTCTCACCAATATTTGCGTCTAGAGCCTTTGCATTGAGGGCTATCTGAAAACGGCTGTGGCGCTGAAGTTGCGTGAGAATGTGGAGTTGGTGGCATGTGGAACCCGCATGTGGAGCATTCGTTTGTGTGGGATGCTCTACCAGGTTCATTCCTAGATAATGCACTCAAAGGGCACTAAGCATAGAGTGTGAAAACTGAGTTTCCTTGAGAGCTGCTTGGAAGCCTGATGGTGTGTGACGTTAGTGAGCCAAATGGAGTTGTTCTCCCACAAGAACCACTCGGCTGATCCTTCTTCAATATGCCCTTCACCAACATGCAGTGTTTCCTTGATTGAATTAGCTCTCACACCAATATTTGCGTCTAGAGCCTTTGCATTGAGGGCTATCTGAAAACGGCTGTGGAACTGAAGTTGCCTGTGAATGTGGAGTTGGTGGCATGTGAAACCCGCATGTGGAGCATTCGTTTGTGTCGGATGCTCACCAAGACTCATGTCACTCCCAGGTACTCAAAGGGCAGTAAGCATAGAGTGTGAAAACTGAGTTTCCTTGAGAGCTGCTTGGAAGCCTGATGGTGTGTGAAGTTAGTGAGTCAAATGGAGTTGTTCTCCCACAAGAACCACTCGGCTGATCCTTCTTCAATATGCCCCTCAGCAACATGCAGTGTTTCCTTGATTGAATTATCCCCCACACCAATATTTGCGTCTAGAGCCTTTCCATTGAGGGCTATCTGAAAACGGCTGTGGCGCTGAAGTTGCCTGAGAATGTTGAGTTGGTGGCATGTGAAACCCGCATGTATAGCTTTCGTTTTTGTGGTATGCTCTACCAGGTTCATTCCTAGATAATGCACTCAAAGGGCACTAAGCATAGATTGTGAAAACTGAGTTTCCTTGAGAGCTGCTTGGAAGCCTGATGGTGTGTGAAGTTAGTGAGCCAAATTGAGTTGTTCTCCCACAAGAACCACTCGGCTGATCCTTCTTCAATATGCCCTTCACCAACATGCAGTGTTTCCTTGACTGAATTATCTCTCACCAATATTTGCGTCTAGAGCCTTTGCATTGAGGGCTATCTGAAAACGGCTGTGGCGCTGAAGCTGCCTGTGAATGTGGAGTTGGTGGCATGTGAAACCAGCATGTGGAGCATTCGTTTGTGTGGGATGCTCTACCAGGTTCATTCCTAGATAATGCACTCAAAGGGCACTAAGCATAGAATGTGAAAACTGAGTTTCCTTGAGAGCTGCTTGGAAGCCTGATGGTGTGTGAAGTTAGTGAGCCAAATGGAGTTGTTCTCCCACAAGAACCATTCGGCTGATCCTTCTTCAATATGCCCTTCACCAACATGCAGTGTTTCCTTGATTGAATTAGCTCTCACACCAATATTTGCGTCTAGAGCCTTTGCATTGAGGGCTATCTGAAAACGGCTGTGGCGCTGAAGTTGCCTGAGAATGTGGAGTTGGTGGCATGTGAAACCCGCATGTATAGCTTTCGTTTTTGTGGGATGCTCTACCAGGTTCATTCCTAGATAATGCACTCAAAGGGCACTAAGCATAGAGTGTGAAAACTGAGTTTCCTTGAGAGCTGCTTGGAAGCCTGATGGTGTGTGAAGTTAGTGAGTCAAATGGAGTTATTCTCCCACAAGATCCACTCGGCTGATCCTTCTTCAATATGCCCTTCACCAACATGCAGTGTTTCCTTTATTGAATTAGCTCTCACACCAATATTTGCGTCTAGAGCCTTTGCATTGAGGGCTATCTGAAAACAGCTATGACGCTGAAGTTGCCTGTGAATGTGGAGTTGGTGGCATGTGAAACCCGCATGTGGAGCATTCGTTTGTGTGGGATGCTCACCAAGCTTCATTTCAGTCCTAGGTACTCAAAGGGCACTAAGCATAGAGTGTGAAAACTGAGTTTCCTTGAGAGCTGCTTGGAAGCCTGATGGTGTGTGAAGTTAGTGAGTCAAATGGAGTTGTTCTCCCACAAGAACCACTCGGCTGATCCTTCTTCAATATGCCCTTCACCAACATGCAGTGTTTCCTTGATTGAATTATCCCCCACACCAATATTTGCGTCTAGAGCCTTTGCATTGAGGGCTATCTGAAAACGCTGTGGCGCTGAAGTTGCGTGTGAATGTGGAGTTGGTGGCATGTGAAACCCGCATGTGGAGCATTCGTTTGTGTGGGATGCTCTACCAGGTTCATTCCTAGATAATGCACTCAAAGGGCACTAAGCATAGAGTGTGAAATCTGAGTTTCCTTGAGAGCTGCTTGGAAGCCTGATGGTGTGTGAAGTTAGTGAGTCAAATGCAGTTGTTCTCCCACAAGAACCACTCGGCTGATCCTTCTTCAATATGCCCTTCACCAACATGCAGTGTTTCCTTGATTGAATTATCCCCCACACCAATATTTGTGTCTAGAGCCTTTGCATTGAGGGCTATCTGAAAACGGCTGTGGCGCTGAAGTTGCCTGTGAATGTGGAGTTGGTGGCATGTGAAACCCGCATGTGGAGCATTCGTTTGTGTGGGATGCTCTACCAGGTTCATTCCTAGATAATGCACTCAAAGGGCACTAAGCATAGAGTGTGAAATCTGAGTTTCCTTGAGAGCTGCTTGGAAGCCTGATGGTGTGTGAAGTTAGTGAGCCAAATAGAGTTGTTCTCCCACAAGAACCACTCGGCTGATCCTTCTTCAATATGCCCTTCACCAACATGCAGTGTTTCCTTGATTGAATTAGCTCTCACACCAATATTTGCGTCTAGAGCCTTTGCATTGAGTGCTATCTGAAAATGGCTGTGGCGCTGAAGTTGCCTGTCAATGTGGAGTTGGTGGCATGTGAAACCCGCATGTGGAGCATTCGTTTGTGTGGGATGCTCACCAAGCTTCATGTCAGTCCTAGGTACTCAAAGGGCACTAAGCATACAGTGTGAAAACTGAGTTTCCTTGAGAGCTGCTTGGAAGCCTGATGGTGTGTGAAGTTAGTGAGCCAAATGGAGTTGTTCTCCCACAAGAACCACTCGGCTGATCCTTCTTCAATATGCCCTTCACCAACATGCAGTGTTTCCTTGATTGAATTATCTCTCACCAATATTTGCGTCTAGAGCCTTTGCATTGAGGGCTATCTGAAAACGGCTGTGGCGCTGAAGTTGCGTGAGAATGTGGAGTTGGTGGCATGTGGAACCCGCATGTGGAGCATTCGTTTGTGTGGGATGCTCTACCAGGTTCATTCCTAGATAATGCACTCAAAGGGCACTAAGCATAGAGTGTGAAAACTGAGTTTCCTTGAGAGCTGCTTGGAAGCCTGATGGTGTGTGACGTTAGTGAGCCAAATGGAGTTGTTCTCCCACAAGAACCACTCGGCTGATCCTTCTTCAATATGCCCTTCACCAACATGCAGTGTTTCCTTGATTGAATTAGCTCTCACACCAATATTTGCGTCTAGAGCCTTTGCATTGAGGGCTATCTGAAAACGGCTGTGGAACTGAAGTTGCCTGTGAATGTGGAGTTGGTGGCATGTGAAACCCGCATGTGGAGCATTCGTTTGTGTCGGATGCTCACCAAGACTCATGTCACTCCCAGGTACTCAAAGGGCAGTAAGCATAGAGTGTGAAAACTGAGTTTCCTTGAGAGCTGCTTGGAAGCCTGATGGTGTGTGAAGTTAGTGAGTCAAATGGAGTTGTTCTCCCACAAGAACCACTCGCCTGATCCTTCTTCAATATGCCCCTCAGCAACATGCAGTGTTTCCTTGATTGAATTATCCCCCACACCAATATTTGCGTCTAGAGCCTTTCCATTGAGGGCTATCTGAAAACGGCTGTGGCGCTGAAGTTGCCTGAGAATGTTGAGTTGGTGGCATGTGAAACCCGCATGTATAGCTTTCGTTTTTGTGGTATGCTCTACCAGGTTCATTCCTAGATAATGCACTCAAAGGGCACTAAGCATAGATTGTGAAAACTGAGTTTCCTTGAGAGCTGCTTGGAAGCCTGATGGTGTGTGAAGTTAGTGAGCCAAATTGAGTTGTTCTCCCACAAGAACCACTCGGCTGATCCTTCTTCAATATGCCCTTCACCAACATGCAGTGTTTCCTTGACTGAATTATCTCTCACCAATATTTGCGTCTAGAGCCTTTGCATTGAGGGCTATCTGAAAACGGCTGTGGCGCTGAAGCTGCCTGTGAATGTGGAGTTGGTGGCATGTGAAACCAGCATGTGGAGCATTCGTTTGTGTGGGATGCTCTACCAGGTTCATTCCTAGATAATGCACTCAAAGGGCACTAAGCATAGAATGTGAAAACTGAGTTTCCTTGAGAGCTGCTTGGAAGCCTGATGGTGTGTGAAGTTAGTGAGCCAAATGGAGTTGTTCTCCCACAAGAACCATTCGGCTGATCCTTCTTCAATATGCCCTTCACCAACATGCAGTGTTTCCTTGATTGAATTAGCTCTCACACCAATATTTGCGTCTAGAGCCTTTGCATTGAGGGCTATCTGAAAACGGCTGTGGCGCTGAAGTTGCCTGAGAATGTGGAGTTGGTGGCATGTGAAACCCGCATGTATAGCTTTCGTTTTTGTGGGATGCTCTACCAGGTTCATTCCTAGATAATGCACTCAAAGGGCACTAAGCATAGAGTGTGAAAACTGAGTTTCCTTGAGAGCTGCTTGGAAGCCTGATGGTGTGTGAAGTTAGTGAGTCAAATGGAGTTATTCTCCCACAAGATCCACTCGGCTGATCCTTCTTCAATATGCCCTTCACCAACATGCAGTGTTTCCTTTATTGAATTAGCTCTCACACCAATATTTGCGTCTAGAGCCTTTGCATTGAGGGCTATCTGAAAACAGCTATGACGCTGAAGTTGCCTGTGAATGTGGAGTTGGTGGCATGTGAAACCCGCATGTGGAGCATTCGTTTGTGTGGGATGCTCACCAAGCTTCATTTCAGTCCTAGGTACTCAAAGGGCACTAAGCATAGAGTGTGAAAACTGAGTTTCCTTGAGAGCTGCTTGGAAGCCTGATGGTGTGTGAAGTTAGTGAGCCAAATGGAGTTGTTCTCCCACAAGAACCACTCGGCTGATCCTTCTTCAATATGCCCTTCACCAACATGCAGTGTTTCCTTGATTGAATTAGCTCTCACACCAATATTTGCGTCTAGAGCCTTTGCATTGAGGGCTATCTGAAAACGACTGTGGCGCTGAAGTTGCCTGTGAATGTGGAGTTGGTGGCATGTGAAACCCGCATGTGGAGCATTCGTTTGTGTGGGATGCTCTACCAGGTTCATTCCTAGATAATGCACTCAAAGGGCACTAAGCATAGAGTGTGAAAACTGAGGTTCCTTGAGAGCTGCTTGGAAGCCTGATGGTGTGTGAAGTTAGTGAGCCAAATGGAGTTGTTCTCCCACAAGAACCATTCGGCTGATCCTTCTTCAATATGCCCTTCACCAACATGCAGTGTTTCCTTGATTGAATTAGCTCTCACACCAATATTTGCATCTAGAGCTTTTGCATTGAGGGCTATCTGAAAACGGCTGTGGCGCTGAAGTTGCCTGTGAATGTGGAGTTGGTGGCATGTGAAACCCGCATGTGGAGCATTCGTTTGTGTGGGATACTCTACCAGGTTCATTCCTAGATAATGCACTCAAAGGGCACTAAGCATAGAGTGTGAAATCTGAGTTTCCTTGAGAGCTGCTTGGAAGCCTGATGGTGTGTGAAGTTAGTGAGTCAAATGGAGTTGTTCTCCCACAAGAACCATGCGGCTGATCCTTCTTCATTATGCCCTTCACCAACATGCAGTGCTTCCTTGATTGAATTAACTCTCACACCAATATTTGCGTCTAGAGCCTTTGCATTGAGGGCTATCTGAAAACGGCTGTGGTGCTGAAGTTGCCTGTGAATGTGGAGTTGGTGGCATGTGAAACCCGCATGTGGAGCATTCGTTTGTGTGGGATGCTCACCAAGCTTCATTTCAGTCCTAGGCACTCAAAGGGCACTAAGCATAGAGTGTGAAAACTGAGTTTCCTTGAGAGCTGCTTGGAAGCCTGATGGTGTGTGACGTTAGTGAGCCAAATGGACCTGTTCTCCCACAAGAACCACTCGGCTGATCCTTCTTCCATATGCCCTTCACCAACATGTAGTGTTTCCTTGATTGAATTAGCTCTCACGCCAATATTTGCGTCTAGAGCCTTTGCATTGAGGGCTATCTGAAAACAGCTGTGGCGCTGAAGTTGCCTGTGAATGTGGAGTTGGTGGCATGTGAAACCCGCATGTGGAGCATTCGTTTGTGTGGGATGCTCTACCAGGTTCATTCCTAGATAATGCACTCAAAGGGCACTAAGCATAGAGTGTGAAAACTGAGTTTCCTTGAGAGTTGCTTGGAAGCCTGATGGTGTGTGAAGTTAGTGAGTCAAATGGAGTTGTTCTCCCACAAGAACCACTCGGCTGATCCTTCTTCAATATGCCCTTCAGCAACATGCAGTGTTTCCTTGATTGAATTATCCCCCACACCAATATTTGTGTCTAGAGACTTTGCATTGAGGGCTATCTGAAAACGGCTGTGGCGCTGAAGTTGCCTGAGAATGTGGAGTTGGTGGCATGTGAAACGGGCATGTGGAGCATTCGTTTGTGTGGGATGCTCTACCAGGTTCATTCCTAGATAATGCACTCAAAGGGCACTAAGCATAGAGTGTGAAATCTGAGTTTCCTTGAGAGCTGCTTGGAAGCCTGATGGTGTGTGAAGTTAGTGAGCCAAATGGAGTTGTTCTCCCCCAAGAACCACTCGGCTGATCCTTCTTCAATATGCCCTTCAGCAACATGCAGTGTTTCCTTGATTGAATCATCCCCCACACCAATATTTGCGTCTAGAGCCTTTGCATTGAGGGCTATCTGAAAACGGCTGTGGCGCTGACGTTGCCTGTGAATGTGGAGTTGGTGGCATGTGAAACCCGCATGTGGAGCATTCGTTTGTGTGGGATGCTCTACCAGGTTCATTCCTAGATAATGCACTCAAAGGGCACTAAGCATAGAGTGTGAAAACTGAGTTTCCTTGAGAGCTGCTTGGAAGCCTGATGGTGTGTGAAGTTAGTGAGCCAAATAGAGTTGTTCTCCCACAAGAACCATTCGGCTGATCCTTCTTCAATATGCCCTTCACCAACATGCAGTGTTTCCTTGATAGAGTTAACTCTCACACCAATATTTGCATCTAGAGCCTTTGCATTGAGGGCTATCTGAAAACGGCTGTGGCGCTGAAGTTGCCTGAGAATGTTGAGTTGGTGGCATGTGAAACCCGCATGTATAGCTTTCGTTTGTGTGGGATGCTCTACCAGGTTCATTCCTAGATAATGCACTCAAACGGCACTAAGCATAGAGTGTGAAAACTGAGTTTCCTTGAGAGCTGCTTGGAAGCCTGATGGTGTGTGAAGTTAGTGAGTCAAATGGAGTTGTTCTCCCACAAGATCCACTCGGCTGATCCTTCTTCAATATGCCCTTCACCAACATGCAGTGTTTCCTTGATTGAATTAGCTCTCACACCAATATTTGCGTCTAGAGCCTTTGCATTGAGGGCTATCTGAAAACAGCTGTGACGCTGAAGTTGCCTGTGAATGTGGAGTTGGTGGCATGTGAAACCCGCATGTGGAGCATTCGTTTGTGTGGGATGCTCACCAAGCTTCATTTCAGTCCTAGGCACTCAAAGGGCACTAAGCATAGAGTTTGAAAACTGAGTTTCCTTGAGAGCTGCTTGGAAGCCTGATGGTGTGTGAAGTTAGTGAGCCAAATGGAGTTGTTCTCCCACAAGAACCACTCGGCTGATCCTTCTTCAATATGCCCTTCACCAACATGCAGTGTTTCCTTGATTGAATTAGCTCTCACACCAATATTTGTGTCTAGAGCCTTTGCATTGAGTGCTATCTGAAAACTGCTGTGGCGCTGAAGTTGCCTGTGAATGTGGAGTTGGTGGCATGTGAAACCCGCATGTGGAGCATTCGTTTGTGTGAGATGTTCTACCAGGTTCATTCCTAGATAATGCACTCAAAGGGCACTAAGCATAGAGTGTGAAAACTGAGGTTCCTTGAGAGCTGCTTGGAAGCCTGATGGTGTATGACGTTAGTGAGCCAAATGGAGTTGTTCTCCCACAAGAACCACTCGGCTGATCCTTCTTCAATATGCCCTTCACCAACATGTAGTGTTTCCTTGATTGAATTAGCTCTCACACCAATATTTGTGTCTAGAGCCTTTGCATTGAGGGCTATCTGAAAACGGCTGTGGCGCTGAAGTTGCCTGTGAATGTGGAGTTGGTGGCATGTGAAACCCGCATGTGGAGCATTCGTTTGTGTGGGATGCTCTTCAAGGTTCATTCCTAGATAATGTACTCAAAGGACACTAAACATAGAGTGTGAAAACTGAGTTTCCTTGAGAGCTGCTTGGAAGCCTGATGGTGTGTGAAGTTAGTGAGCCAAATGGAGTTGTTCTCCCACAAGAACCACTCGGCTGATCCTTCTGCAATATGCCCTTCACCAACATGCAGTGTTTCCTTGATTGAATTAGCTCTCACACCAATATTTGCGTCTAGAGCCTTTGCATTGAGTGCGATCTGAAAACAGCTGTGGCGCTGAATTTGCCTGTCAATGTGGAGTTGGTGGCATGTGAAACCCGCATGTGGAGCATTCGTTTGTGTGGGATGCTCTACCAGGTTCATTCCTAGATAATGCACTCAAAGGGCACTAAGCATAGAGTGTGAAAACTGAGTTTCCTTGAGAGCTGCTTGGAAGCCTGATGGTGTGTGAAGTTAGTGAGCCAAATGGAGTTGTGCTCCCCCAAGAACCACTCGGCTGATCCTTCTTCAATATGCCCTTCAGCAACATGCAGTGTTTCCTTGATTGAATTATCCCCCACACCAATATTTGTGTCTAGAGACTTTGCATTGAGGGCTATCTGAAAATGGCTGTGGCGCTGAAGTTGCCTGTGAATGTGGAGTTGGTGGCATGTGAAACCCGCATGTGGAGCATTCGTTTGTGTGGGATGCTCTACCAGGTTCATTCCTAGATAATGCACTCAAAGGGCACTAAGCATAGAGTGTGAAAACTGAGTTTCCTTGAGAGCTGCTTGGAAGCCTGATGGTGTGTGAAGTTAGTGAGCCAAATGGAGTTGTTCTCCCACAAGAACCACTCGGCTGATCCTTCTTCAATATGCCCTTCACCAACATGCAGTGTTTCCTTGATTGAATTAGCTCTCACACCAATATTTGCGTCTAGAGCCTTTGCATTGAGGGCTATCTGAAAACGGCAGTTTCGCTGAAGTTGCCTGTGAATGTGGAGTTGGTGGCATGTGAAACCCGCATGTGGAGCATTCGTTTATGTGGGATGCTCTACCAGGTTCATTCCTAGATAATGCACTCAAAGGGCACTAAGCATAGAGTGTGAAAACTGAGTTTCCTTGAGAGCTGCTTGGAAGCCTGATGGTGTGTGAAGTTAGTGAGCCAAATGGAGTTGTTCTCCCACAAGAACCACTCGGCTGATCCTTCTTCAATATGCCCTTCATCAACATGCAGTGTTTCCTTGATTGAATTATCCCCCACACCAATATTTGTGTCTAGAGACTTTGCATTGAGGGCTATCTGAAAACGGCTGTGGCGCTGAAGTTGCCTGAGAATGTGGAGTTGGTGGCATGTGAAACCCGCATGTGGAGCATTCGTTTGTGTGGGATGCTCTACCAGGTTCATTCCTAGATAATGCACTCAAAGGGCACTAAGCATAGAGTGTGAAATCTGAGTTTCCTTGAGAGCTGCTTGGAAGCCTGATGGTGTGTGACGTTAGTGAGTCAAATGCAGTTGTTCTCCCACAAGAACCACTCGGCTGATCCTTCTTCAATATGCCCTTCACCAACATGCAGTGTTTCCTTGATTGAATTAACTCTCACACCAATATTTGCATCTAGAGCCTTTGCATTGAGGGCTATCTGAAAACGGCTGTGGCGCTGAAGTTGCCTGTGAATGTGGAGTTGGTGGCATGTGAAACCCGCATGTGGAGCATTCGTTTGTGTGGGATGCTCACCAAGCTTCATTTCAGTCCTAGGCACTCAAAGGGCACTAAGCATAGAGTGTGAAAGCTGAGTTTCCTTGAGAGCTGCTTGGAAGCCTGATGGTGTGTGAAGTTACTGAGCCAAATGGAGTTGTTCTCCCACAAGAACCACTCGGCTGATCCTTCTTCAATATGCCCTTCACCAACATGCAGTGTTTCCTTGATTGAATTATCTCCCACACCAATATTTGCGTCTAGAGCCTTTGCATTGAGGGCTATCTGAAAACGGCTGTGGCGCTGAAGTTGCCTGTGAATGTGGAGTTGGTGGCATGTGAAACCCGCATGTGGAGCATTCGTTTGTGTGGGATGCTCTACCAGGTTCATTCCTAGATAATGCACTCCAAGGGCACTAAGCAGAGAGTGTGAAAACTGAGTTTCCTTGAGAGCTGCTTGAAAGCCTGATGGTGTTTGAAGTTAGTGTGCCAAATGGAGTTGTTCTCCCACAAGAACCACTCGGCTGATCCTTCTTCAATATGCCCTTCACCAACATGCAGTGTTTCCTTGACTGAATTATCTCTCACCAATATTTGCATCTAGAGCCTTTGCATTGAGGGCTATCTGAAAACGGTTGTGGCGCTGAAGTTGCCTGTGAATGTGGAGTTGGTGGCATGTGAAACCCGCATGTGGAGCATTCGTTTGTGTGGGATGCTCTACCAGGTTCATTCCTAGATAATGCACTCAAAGGGCACTAAGCATAGAGTGTGAAAACTGAGTTTCCTTGAGAGCTGCTTGGAAGCCTGATGGTGTGTGAAGTTAGTGAGTCAAATGGAGTTGTTCTCCCACAAGAACCACTCGGCTGATCCTTCTTCAATATGCTCTTCACCAACATGCAGTGTTTCCTTGATTGAATTATCCCCCACACCGATATTTGCGTCTAGAGCCTTTGCATTGAGGGCTATCTGAAAACGGCTGTGGCGCTGAAGTTGCCTGTGAATGTGGAGTTGGTGGCATGTGAAACCCGCATGTGGAGCATTCGTTTGTGTGTCTGATGCCCACCAAGTCTCATGTCAGTCCCAGGTACTCAAAGGGCACTAAGCATAGAGTGTGAAAACTGAGTTTCCTTGAGAGCTGCTTGGAAGCCTGATGGTGTGTGAAGTTAGTGAGCCAAATGGAGTTGTTCTCCCACAAGAACCACTCGGCTGATCCTTCTTCAATATGCCCTTCACCAACATGCAGTGTTTCCTTGATTGAATTAGCTCTCACACCAATATTTGCGTCTAGAGCCTTTGCATTGAGGGCTATCTGAAAACGGCTGTGGCGCTGAAGTTGCCTGTGAATGTGGAGTTGGTGGCATGTGAAACCCGCATGTGGAGCATTCGTTTGTGTGGGATGCTCTACCAGGTTCATTCCTAGATAATGCACTCAAACGGCACTAAGCATAGAGTGTGAAAACTGAGTTTCCTTGAGAGTTGCTTGGAAGCCTGATGGTGTGTGAAGTTAGTGAGTCAAATGGAGTTGTTCTCCCACAAGAACCACTCGGCTGATCCTTCTTCAATATGCCCTTCAGCAACATGCAGTGTTTCCTTGATTGAATTATCCCCCACACCAATATTTGTGTCTAGAGACTTTGCATTGAGGGCTATCTGAAAACGGCTGTGGCGCTGAAGTTGCCTGAGAATGTGGAGTTGGTGGCATGTGAAACCCGCATGTGGAGCAATCGTTTGTGTGGGATGCTCTACCAGGTTCATTCCTAGATAATGCACTCAAAGGGCACTAAGCATAGAGTGTGAAAACTGAGTTTCCTTGAGAGCTGCTTGGAAGCCTGATGGTGTGTGACGTTAGTCAGCCAAATGGAGTTGTTCTCCCACAAGAAAAATTCGGCTGATCCTTCTTCAATATGCCCTTCACCAACATGCAGTGTTTCCTTGATTGAATTAACTCTCACACCAATATTTGCATCTAGAGCCTTTGCATTGAGGGCTATCTGAAAACGGCTGTGGCGCTGAAGTTGCCTGTGAATGTGGAGTTGGTGGCATGTGAAACCCGCATGTGGAGCATTCGTTTGTGTGGGATGCTCAACAAGCTTCATTTCAGTCCTAGGTACTCAAAGGGCACTAAGCATAGAGTGTGAAAGCTGAGTTTCCTTGAGAGCTGCTTGGAAGCCTGATGGTGTGTGAAGTTAGTGAGCCAAATGGAGTTGTTCTCCCACAAGAACCACTCGGCTGATCCTTCTTCAATATGCCCTTCACCAACATGCAGTGTTTCCTTGATTGAATTAGCTCTCACACCAATATTTGCGTCTAGAGCCTTTGCATTGAGGGCTATCTGAAAACGGCTGTGGCGCTGAAGTTGCCTGTGAATGTGGAGTTGGTGGCATGTGAAACCCGCATGTGGAGCATTCGTTTGTGTGGGATGCTCTACCAGGTTCATTCCTAGATAATGCACTCAAAGGGCACTAAGCATAGAGTGTGAAAACTGAGTTTCCTTGAGAGCTGCTTGGAAGCCTGATGGTGTGTGAAGTTAGTGAGCCAAATGGAGTTGTTCTCCCACAAGAACCACTCGGCTGATCCTTGTTCAATATGCGCTTCACCAACATGCAGTGTTTCCTTGTTTGAAATAGCTCCCACAACAATATTTGCGTCTACAGCCTTTGCATTGAGGGCTAACTGAATACGGCTGTGGCGCTGAAGTTGCCTGTGAATGTGGAGTTGGTGGCATGTGAAACCCGCATGTGGAGCATTCGTTTGTGTGGGATGCTCTACCAGGTTCATTCCTAGATAATGCACTCAAAGGGCACTAAACAGAGAGTGTGAAAACTGAGTTTCCTTGAGAGCTGCTTGAAAGCCTGATGGTGTTTGAAGTTAGTGTGCCAAATGGAGTTGTTCTCCCACAAGAACCACTCGGCTGATCCTTCTTCAATATGCCCTTCACCAACATGCAGTGTTTCCTTGACTGAATTATCTCTCAAAAATATTTGCATCTAGAGCCTTTGCATTGAGGGCTATCTGAAAACGGTTGTGGCGCTGAAGTTGCCTGTGAATGTGGAGTTGGTGGCATGTGAAACCCGCATGTGGAGCATTCGTTTGTGTGGGATGCTCTACCAGGTTCATTCCTAGATAATGCACTCAAAGGGCACTAAGCATAGAGTGTGAAAACTGAGTTTCCTTGAGAGCTGCTTGGAAGCCTGATGATGTGTGAAGTTAGTGAGTCAAATGGAGTTGTTCTCCCACAAGAACCACTCGGCTGATCCTTCTTCAATATGCTCTTCACCAACATGCAGTGTTTCCTTGATTGAATTATCCCCCACACAAATATTTGCGTCTAGAGCCTTTGCATTGAGGGCTATCTGAAAACGGCTGTGGCGCTGAAGTTGCCTGTGAATGTGGAGTTGGTGGCATGTGAAACCCGCATGTGGAGCATTCGTTTGTGTGGGATGCCCACCAAGACTCATGTCAGTCCCAGGTACTCAAAGGGCACTAAGCATAGAGTGTGAAAACTGAGTTTCCTTGAGAGCTGCTTGGAAGCCTGATGGTGTGTGAAGTTAGTGAGCCAAATGGAGTTGTTCTCCCACAAGAACCACTCGGCTGATCCTTCTTCAATATGCCCTTCACCAACATGCAGTGTTTCCTTGATTGAATTAGCTCTCACACCAATATTTGCGTCTAGAGCCTTTGCATTGAGGGCTATCTGAAAACGGCTGTGGCGCTGAAGTTGCCTGTGAATGTGGAGTTGGTGGCATGTGAAACCCGCATGTGGAGCATTCGTTTGTGTGGGATGCTCTACCAGGTTCATTCCTAGATAATGCACTCAAACGGCACTAAGCATAGAGTGTGAAAACTGAGTTTCCTTGAGAGTTGCTTGGAAGCCTGATGGTGTGTGAAGTTAGTGAGTCAAATGGAGTTGTTCTCCCACAAGAACCACTCGGCTGATCCTTCTTCAATATGCCCTTCAGCAACATGCAGTGTTTCCTTGATTGAATTATCCCCCACACCAATATTTGTGTCTAGAGACTTTGCATTGAGGGCTATCTGAAAACGGCTGTGGCGCTGAAGTTGCCTGAGAATGTGGAGTTGGTGGCATGTGAAACCCGCATGTGGAGCAATCGTTTGTGTGGGATGCTCTACCAGGTTCATTCCTAGATAATGCACTCAAAGGGCACTAAGCATAGAGTGTGAAAACTGAGTTTCCTTGAGAGCTGCTTGGAAGCCTGATGGTGTGTGACGTTAGTCAGCCAAATGGAGTTGTTCTCCCACAAGAACCATTCGGCTGATCCTTCTTCAATATGCCCTTCACCAACATGCAGTGTTTCCTTGATTGAATTAACTCTCACACCAATATTTGCATCTAGAGCCTTTGCATTGAGGGCTATCTGAAAACGGCTGTGGCGCTGAAGTTGCCTGTGAATGTGGAGTTGGTGGCATGTGAAACCCGCATGTGGAGCATTCGTTTGTGTGGGATGCTCAACAAGCTTCATTTCAGTCCTAGGTACTCAAAGGGCACTAAGCATAGAGTGTGAAAGCTGAGTTTCCTTGAGAGCTGCTTGGAAGCCTGATGGTGTGTGAAGTTAGTGAGCCAAATGGAGTTGTTCTCCCACAAGAACCACTCGGCTGATCCTTCTTCAATATGCCCTTCACCAACATGCAGTGTTTCCTTGATTGAATTAGCTCTCACACCAACATTTGCGTCTAGAGCCTTTGCATTGAGGGCTATCTGAAAACGGCTGTGGCGCTGAAGTTGCCTGTGAATGTGGAGTTGGTGGCATGTGAAACCCGCATGTGGAGCATTCGTTTGTGTGGGATGCTCTACCAGGTTCATTCCTAGATAATGCACTCAAAGGGCACTAAGCAGAGAGTGTGAAAACTGAGTTTCCTTGAGAGCTGCTTGGAAGCCTGATGGTGTGTGAAGTTAGTGAGCCAAATGGAGTTGTTCTCCCACAAGAACCACTCGGCTGATCCTTGTTCAATATGCGCTTCACCAACATGCAGTGTTTCCTTGTTTGAAATAGCTCCCACACCAATATTTGCGTCTAGAGCCTTTGCATTGAGGGCTAACTGAAAACGGCTGTGGCGCTGAAGTTGCCTGTGAATGTGGAGTTGGTGGCATGTGAAACCCGCATGTGGAGCATTCGTTTGTGTGGGATGCTCTACCAGGTTCATTCCTAGATAATGCACTCAAAGGGCACTAAGCATAGAGTGTGAAAACTGAGTTTCCTTGAGAGCTGCTTGAAAGCCTGATGGTGTTTGAAGTTAGTGTGCCAAATGGAGTTGTTCTCCCACAAGAACCACTCGGCTGATCCTTCTTCAATATGCCCTTCACCAACATGCAGTGTTTCCTTGACTGAATTATCTCTCACCAATATTTGCATCTAGAGCCTTTGCATTGAGGGCTATCTGAAAACGGCTGTGGCGCTGAAGTTGCCTGTGAATGTGGAGTTGGTGGCATGTGAAACCCGCATGTGGAGCATTCGTTTGTGTGGGATGCTCTACCAGGTTCATTTCTAGATAATGCGCTCAAAGGGCACTAAGCATAGAGTGTGAAAACTGAGTTTCCTTGAGAGCTGCTTGGAAGCCTGATGGTGTGTGAAGTTAGTGAGTCAAATGCAGTTGTTCTCCCACAAGAACCACTCGGCTGATCCTTCTTCAATATGCTCTTCACCAACATGCAGTGTTTCCTTGATTGAATTATCCCCCACACAAATATTTGCGTCTAGAGCCTTTGCATTGAGGGCTATCTGAAAACGGCTGTGGCGCTGAAGTTGCCTGTGAATGTGGAGTTGGTGGCATGTGAAACCAACATGTGGAGCATTCGTTTGTGTGGGATGCTCACCAAGACTCATGTCAGTCCCAGGTACTCAAAGGGCACTAAGCATAGAGTGTGAAAACTGAGTTTCCTTGAGAGCTGCTTGGAAGCCTGATGGTGTGTGAAGTTAGTGAGCCAAATGGAGTTGTTCTCCCACAAGAACCACTCGGCTGATCCTTCTTCAATATGCCCTTCACCAACATGCAGTGTTTCCTTGATTGAATTAGCTCTCACACCAATATTTGCGTCTAGAGCCTTTGCATTGAGGGCTATCTGAAAACGGCTGTGGCGCTGAAGTTGCCTGTGAATGTGGAGTTGGTGGCATGTGAAACCCGCATGTGGAGCATTCGTTTGTGTGGGATGCTCTACCAGGTTCATTCCTAGATAATGCACTCAAAGGGCACTAAGCATAGAGTGTGAAAACTGAGTTTCCTTGAGAGCTGCTTGGAAGCCTGATGGTGTGTGAAGTTAGTGAGCCAAATGGAGTTGTTCTCCCACAAGAACCACTCGGCTGATCCTTCTTCAATATGCCCTTCACCAACATGCAGTGTTTCCTTGATTGAATTAGCTCTCACACCAATATTTGCGTCTAGAGCCTTTGCATTGAGGGCTATCTGAAAACGGCTGTGGCGCTGAAGTTGCCTGTGAATGTGGAGTTGGTGGCATGTGAAACCCGCATGTGGAGCATTCGTTTGTGTGGGATGCTCTACCAGGTTCATTCCTAGATAATGCACTGAAAGGGCACTAAGCATAGAGTGTGAAAACTGAGTTTCCTTGAGAGCTGCTTGGAAGCCTGATGGTGTGTGAAGTTAGTGAGTCAAATGGAGTTGTTCTCCCACAAGAACCACTCGGCTGATCCTTCTTCAATATGCTCTTCACCAACATGCAGTGTTTCCTTGATTGAATTATCCCCCACACAAATATTTGCGTCTAGAGCCTTTGCATTGAGGGCTATCTGAAAACGGCTGTGGCGCTGAAGTTGCCTGTGAATGTGGAGTTGGTGGCATGTGAAACCCGCATGTGGAGCATTCGTTTGTGTGGGATGCCCACCAAGACTCATGTCAGTCCCAGGTACTCAAAGGGCACTAAGCATAGAGTGTGAAAACTGAGTTTCCTTGAGAGCTGCTTGGAAGCCTGATGGTGTGTGAAGTTAGTGAGCCAAATGGAGTTGTTCTCCCACAAGAACCACTCGGCTGATCCTTCTTCAATATGCCCTTCACCAACATGCAGTGTTTCCTTGATTGAATTAGCTCTCACACCAATATTTGCGTCTAGAGCCTTTGCATTGAGGGCTATCTGAAAACGGCTGTGGCGCTGAAGTTGCCTGTGAATGTGGAGTTGGTGGCATGTGAAACCCGCATGTGGAGCATTCGTTTGTGTGGGATGCTCTACCAGGTTCATTCCTAGATAATGCACTCAAAGGGCACTAAGCATAGAGTGTGAAAACTGAGTTTCCTTGAGAGCTGCTTGGAAGCCTGATGGTGTGTGAAGTTAGTGAGCCAAATGGAGTTGTTCTCCCACAAGAACCACTCGGCTGATCCTTCTTCAATATGCCCTTCACCAACATGCAGTGTTTCCTTGATTGAATTAGCTCTCACACGAATATTTGCGTCTAGAGCCTTTGCATTGAGGGCTATCTGAAAACGGCTGTGGCGCTGAAGTTGCCTGTGAATGTGGAGTTGGTGGCATGTGAAACCCGCATGTGGAGCATGCGTTTGTGTGGGATGCTCTACCAGGTTCATTCCTAGATAATGCACTGAAAGGGCACTAAGCATAGAGTGTGAAAACTGAGTTTCCTTGAGAGCTGCTTGGAAGCCTGATGGTGTGTGAAGTTAGTGAGCCAAATGGAGTTGTTCTCCCACAAGAACCACTCGGCTGATCCTTCTTCAATATGCCCTTCACCAACATGCAGTGTTTCCTTGATTGAATTGGCTCTCACACCAATATTTGCGTCTAGAGCCTTTGCATTGAGGGCTATCTGAAAACGGCTGTGGCGCTGAAGTTGCCTGTCAATGTGGAGTTGGTGGCATGTGAAACCAGCATGTGGAGCATTCGTTTGTGTGGGATGCTCTACCAGGTTCATTCCTAGATAATGCACTCAAAGGGCACTAAGCATAGAGTGTGAAAACTGAGTTTCCTTGAGAGCTGCTTGGAAGCCTGATGGTGTGTGAAGTTAGTGAGCCAAATGGAGTTGTTCTCCCACAAGAACCACTCGGCTGATCCTTCTTCAATATGCCCTTCACCAACATGCAGTGTTTCCTTGATTGAATTAGCTCTCACACCAATATTTGCGTCTAGAGCCTTTGCATTGAGGGCTATCTGAAAACGGCTGTGGCGCTGAAGTTGCCTGTGAATGTGGAGTTGGTGGCATGTGAAACCCGCATGTGGAGCATTCGTTTGTGTGGGATGCTCTACCAGGTTCATTCCTAGATAATGCACTCAAACGGCACTAAGCATAGAGTGTGAAAACTGAGTTTCCTTGAGAGTTGCTTGGAAGCCTGATGGTGTGTGAAGTTAGTGAGTCAAATGCAGTTGTTCTCCCACAAGAACCACTCGGCTGATCCTTCTTCAATATGCCCTTCAGCAACATGCAGTGTTTCCTTGATTGAATTATCCCCCACACCAATATTTGTGTCTAGAGCCTTTGCATTGAGGGCTATCTGAAAACGGCTGTGGTGCTGAAGTTGCCTGAGAATGTGGAGTTGGTGGCATGTGAAACCCGCATGTGGAGCATTCGTTTGTGTGGGATGCTCTACCAGGTTCATTCCTAGATAATGCACTCAAAGGGCACTAAGCATAGAGTGTGAAATCTGAGTTTCCTTGAGAGCTGCTTGGAAGCCTGATGGTGTGTGACGTTAGTGAGCCAAATGGAGTTGTTCTCCCACAAGAACCACTCGGCTGATCCTTCTTCAATATGCCCTTCACCAACATGCAGTGTTTCCTTGATTGAATTAACTCTCACACCAATATTTGCATCTAGAGCCTTTGCATTGAGGGCTATCTGAAAACGGCTGTGCCACTGACGTTGCCTGAGAATGTCGAGTTGGTGCATGTGAAACCCGCATGTGGAGCATTCGTTTGTGTGGGATGCTCTACCAGGTTCATTCCTAGATAATGCACTCAAAGGGCACTAAGCAGAGAGTGTGAAAACTGAGTTTCCTTGAGAGCTGCTTGGAAGCCTGATGGTGTGTGACGTTAGTGAGTCAAATGGAGTTGTTCTCCCACAAGAACCACTCGGCTGATCCTTCTTCAATATGCCCTTCAGCAACATGCAGTGTTTCCTTGATTGAATTATCCCCCACACCAATATTTGCGTCTAGAGCCTTTGCATTGAGGGCTATCTGAAAACGGCTGTGGCGCTGAAGTTGCCTGTGAATGTGGAGTTGGTGGCATGTGAAACCCGCATGTGGAGCATTCTTTTGTGTGGGATGCTCTACCAGGTTCATTCCTAGATAATGCACTCCAAGGGCACTAAGCATAGAGTGTGAAAACTGAGTTTCCTTGAGAGCTGCTTGGAAGCCTGATGGTGTGTGAAGTTAGTGAGCCAAATGGAGTTGTTCTCCCACAAGAACCACTCGGCTGATCCTTCTTCAATATGCCCTTCACCAACATGCAGTGTTTGCTTGATTGAATTAGCTCTCACACCAATATTTGCGTCTAGAGCTTTTGCATTGAGGGCTATCTGAAAACGGCTGTGGCGCTGAAGTTGCCTGTGAATGTGGAGTTGGTGGCATGTGAAACCAACATGTGGAGCATTCGTTTGTGTGGGATGCTCTACCAGGTTCATTCCTAGATAATGCACTCAAAGGGCACTAAGCATAGAGTGTGAAAACTGAGTTTCCTTGAGAGCTGCTTGGAAGCCTGATGGTGTGTGACGTTAGTGAGTCAAATAGAGTTGTTCTCCCACAAGAACCACTCGGCTGATCCTTCTTCAATATGCCCCTCAGCAACATGCAGTGTTTCCTTGATTGAATTATCCCCCACACCAATATTTGCGTCTAGAGCCTTTGCATTGAGGGCTATCTGAAAACGGCTGTGGCGCTGAAGTTGCCTGTGAATGTGGAGTTGGTGGCATGTGAAACCCGCATGTATAGCTTTCGTTTGTGTAGGATGCTCTACCAGGTTCATTCCTAGATAATGCACTCAAAGGGCACGAAGCATAGAGTGTGAAAACTGAGTTTCCTTGAGAGCTGCTTGGAAGCCTGATGGTGTGTGAAGTTAGTGAGTCAAATGGAGTTATTCTCCCACAAAACCACTCGGCTGATCCTTCTTCAATATGCCCTTCACCAACATGCAGTGTTTCCTTGATTGAATTATCTCCCACACCAATATTTGCGTATAGAACCTTTGCATTGAGGGCTATCTGAAAACGGCTGTGGCGCTGAAGTTGCCTGTCAATGTGGAGTTGGTGGCATGTGAAACCCGCATGTGGAGCATTCGTTTGTGTGGGATGCTCTACCAGGTTCATTCCTAGATAATGCACTCAAAGGGCACTAAGCATAGAGTGTGAAAACTGAGTTTCCTTGAGAGCTGCTTGGAAGCCTGATGGTGTGTGAATTAGTGAGTCAAATGCAGTTGTTCTCCCACAAGAACCACTCGGTTGATCCTTCTTCAATATGCCCTTCACCAACATGCAGTGTTTCCTTGATTGAATTATCCCCCACACCGATATTGGCGTCTAGAGCCTTTGCATTGAGGGCTATCTGAAAACGGCTGTGGCGCTGAAGTTGCCTGTGAATGTGGAGTTGGTGGCATGTGAAACCCGCATGTGGAGCATTCGTTTGTGTGGGATGCTCACCAAGCTTCATGTCAGTCCTAGGCACTCAAAGGGCACTAAGCATAGAGTGTGAAAACTGAGTTTCCTTGAGAGCTGCTTGGAAGCCTGATGGTGTGTGAAGTTAGTGAGCCAAATGGAGTTATTCTCCCTCAAGAACCACTCGGCTGATCCTTCTTCAATATGCCCTTCAGCAACATGCAGTGTTTCCTTGATTGAATTATCCCCCACACCAATATTTGCGTCTAGAGCCTTTGCATTGAGGGCTATCTGAAAACGGCTGTGGCGCTGAAGTTGCCTGAGAATGTGGAGTTGGTGGCATGTGAAACCCGCATGTGGAGCATTCTTTTGTGTGGGATGCTCTACCAGGTTCATTCCTAGATAATGCACTCCAAGGGCACTAAGCATAGAGTGTGAAAACTGAGTTTCCTTGAGAGCTGCTTGGAAGCCTGATGGTGTGTGAAGCTAGTGAGCCAAATGGAGTTGTTCTCCCACTAGAACCACTAGGCTGATCCTTCTTCAATATGCCCTTCACCAACATGCAGTGTTTCCTTGATTGAATTAGCTCTCACACCAATATTTGCGTCTAGAGCCTTTGCATTGAGGGCTATCTGAAAACGGCTGTGGCGCTGAAGTTGCCTGTGAATGTGGAGTTGGTGGCATGTGAAACCCGCATGTGGAGCATTCGTTTGTGTGGGATGCTCTACCAGGTTCATTCCTAGATAATGCACTCAAAGGGCACTAAGCATAGAGTGTGAAAACTGAGTTTCCTTGAGAGTTGCTTGGAAGCCTGATGGTGTGTGAAGTTAGTGAGTCAAATGGAGTTATTCTCCCAAAAGAACCACTAGGCTGA
Organism: Ochotona princeps; assembly: GCF_030435755.1. Lineage (NCBI taxonomy): Eukaryota > Metazoa > Chordata > Mammalia > Lagomorpha > Ochotonidae > Ochotona > Ochotona princeps. Next base: position 38,925 of record NW_026700571.1, read on the forward strand.
TCCTTCTTCAATATGCCCTTCACCAACATGCAGTGTTTCCTTGATTGAATTATCTCCCACACCAATATTTGCGTCTAGAGCCTTTGCATTGAGTTCTATCTGAAAACGGCTGTGGCGATGAAGTTGCCTGTCAATGTGGAGTTGGTGGCATGTGAAACCCGCATGTGGAGCATTCGTTTGTGTGGGATGCTCTACCAGGTTCATTCCTAGATAATGCACTCAAAGGGCACTAAGCATAGAGTGTGAAAACTGAGTTTCCTTGAGAGCTGCTTGGAAGCCTGATGGTGTGTCAAGTTAGTGAGTCAAATGCAGTTGTTCTCCCACAAGAACCACTCGGCTGATCCTTCTTCAATATGCCCTTCACCAACATGCAGTGTTTCCTTGATTGAATTATCCCCCACACCAATATTTGCGTCTAGAGCCTTTGCATTGAGGGCTATATGAAAACAGCTGTGGCGCTGAAGTTGCCTGAGAATGTGGAGTTGGTGGCATGTGAAACCCGCATGTGGAGCATTCGTTTGTGTGGGATGCCCACCAAGACTCATGTCAGTCCCAGGTACTGAAAGCGCACTAAGCATAGAGTGTGAAAACTGAGTTTCCTTGAGAGCTGCTTGGAAGCCTGATGGTGTGTGAAGTTAGTGAGCCAAATGGAGTTGTTCTCCCACAAGAACCATTCGGCCGATCCTTCTTCAATATGCCCTTCACCAACATGCAGTGTTTCCTTGATTGAATTAGCTCTCACACCAATATTTGCGTCTAGAGCCTTTGCATTGAGGGCTATCTGAAAAAGGCTGTGGCGCTGAAGTTGCCTGTGAATGTGGAGTTGGTGGCATGTGAAACCAGCATGTGGAGCATTCGTTTGTGTGGGATGCTCTACCGGGTTCATTCCTAGATAATGCACTCAAAGGGCACTAAGCATAGAGTGTGAAAACTGAGTTTCCTTGAGAGCTGCTTGGAAGCCTGATGGTGTGTGAAGTTAGTGAGTCAAATAGAGTTGTTCTCCCACAAGAACCACTCGGCTGATCCTTCTTCAATATGCCCCTCAGCAACATGCAGTGTTTCCTTGATTGAATTATCTCCCACACCAATATTTGCGTATAGAGCCTTTGCATTGAGGGCTATCTGAAAACGGCTGTGGCGCTGAAGTTGCCTGTGAATGTGGAGTTGGTGGCATGTGAAACCCGCATGTGGAGCATTCGTTTGTGTGGGATGCTCTACCAGGTTCATTCCTAGATAATGCACTCAAAGGGCACTAAGCATAGAGTGTGAAAACTGAGTTTCCTTGAGAGCTGCTTGGAAGCCTGATGGTGTGTGACGTTAGTGAGTCAAATGGAGTTGTTCTCCCACAAGAACCACTCGGCTGATCCGTCTTCAATATGCCCTTCACCAACATGCAGTGTTTCCTTGATTGAATTATCCCCCACACCAATATTTGCGTCTAGAGCCTTTGCATTGAGGGCTATCTGAAAACGGCTGTGGCGCTGAAGTTGCCTGAGAATGTGGAGTTGGTGGCATGTGAAACCCGCATGTGGAGCATTCGTTTGTGTGGGATGCTCACCAAGCTTCATTTCAGTCCTAGGTACTCAAAGGGCACGAAGCATAGAGTGTGAAAACTGAGTTTCCTTGAGAGCTGCTTGGAAGCCTGATGGTGTGTGAAGTTAGTGAGCCAAATGGAGTTGTTCTCCCACAAGAACCACTCGGCTGATCCTTCTTCAAAATGCCCTTCACCAACATGCAGTGTTTCCTTGATTGAATTAGCTCTCACACCAATATTTACATCTAGAGCCTTTGCATTGAGGGCTATCTGAAAACGGCTGTGGTGCTGAAGTTGCCTGAGAATGTGGAGTTGGTGGCATGTGAAACCCGCATGTGGAGCATTCGTTTGTGTGGGATGCTCTACCAGGTTCATTCCTAGATAATGCACTCAAAGGGCACTAAGCATAGAGTGTGAAAACTGAGTTTCCTTGAGAGCTGCTTGGAAGCCTGATGGTGTGTGAAGTTAGTGAGCCAAATGGAGTTGTTCTCCCACAAGAACCACTCGGCTGATCCGTCTTCAATATGCCCTTCACCAACATGCAGTGTTTCCTTGTTTGAATTAGCTTCCACAAAAATATTTGCGTCTAGAGCCTTTGCATTGAGGGCTATCTGAAAACGGCTGTGGCGCTGAAGTTGCCTGTGAATGTGGAGTTGGTGGCATGTGAAACCCGCATGTGGAGCATTCGTTTGTGTGGGATGCTCTACCAGGTTCATTCCTAGATAATGCACTCAAAGGGCACTAAGCATAGAGTGTGAAAACTGAGTTTCCTTGAGAGCTGCTTGGAAGCCTGATGGTGTGTGAAGTTAGTGAGTCAAATGGAGTTGTTCTCCCACAAGAACCACTCGGCTGATCCTTCTTCAATATGCCCCTCAGCAACATGCAGTGTTTCCTTGATTGAATTAGCTCTCACACCAATATTTGCGTCTAGAGCCTTTGCATTGAGGGCTATCTGAAAACGGCTGTGGCGCTGAAGTTGCCTGTCAATGTGGAGTTGGTGGCATGTGAAACCCGCATGTATAGCTTTCGTTTGTGTGGGATGCTCTACCAGGTTCATTCCTAGATAATGCACTCAAAGGGCACTAAGCATAGAGTGTGAAAACTGAGTTTCCTTGAGAGCTGCTTGGAAGCCTGATGGTGTGTGAAGTTAGTGAGTCAAATGCAGTTGTTCTCCCACAAGAACCACTCGGCTGATCCTTCTTCAATATGCCCTTCAGAAAGATGCAGTGTTTCCTTGTTTGAATTAGCTCCCACACCAATATTTGCGTCTAGAGCCTTTGCATTGAGGGCTATCTGAAAACGGCTGTGGCGCTGAAGTTGCCTGTGAATGTGGAGTTGGTTTCATGTGAAACCCGCATGTGGAGCATTCGTTTGTGTGGGATGCTCTACCAGGTTCATTCCTAGATAATGCACTCAAAGGGCACTAAGCATAGAGTGTGAAAACTGAGTTTCCTTGAGAGCTGCTTGGAAGCCTGATGGTGTGTGAAGTTAGTGAGCCAAATGGAGTTGTTCTCCCACAAGAACCACTCGGCTGATCCTTCTTCAATATGCCCTTCACCAACATGCAGTGTTTCCTTGATTGAATTAGCTCTCACACCAATATTTGCGTCTAGAGCCTTTGCATTGAGGGCTATCTGAAAACGGCTGTGGCGCTGAAGTTGCCTGAGAATGTGGAGTTGGTGGCATGTGAAACCCGCATGTGGAGCATTCGTTTGTGTGGGATGCTCACCAAGCTTCATTTCAGTCCTAGGTACTCAAAGGGCACTAAGCATAGAGTGTGAAAACTGAGTTTCCTTGAGAGCTGCTTGGAAGCCTGATGGTGTGTGAAGTTAGTGAGTCAAATAGAGTTGTTCTCCCACAAGAACCACTCGGCTGATCCTTCTTCAATATGCCCCTCAGCAACATGCAGTGTTTCCTTGATTGAATTATCCCCCACACCAATATTTGCGTCTAGAGCCTTTGCATTGAGGGCTATCTGAAAACGGCTGTGGCGCTGAAGTTGCCTGTGAATGTGGAGTTGGTGGCATGTGAAACCCGCATGTATAGCTTTCGTTTGTGTGGGATGCTCTACCAGGTTCATTCCTAGATAATGCACTCAAAGGGCACGAAGCATAGAGTGTGAAAACTGAGTTTCCTTGAGAGCTGCTTGGAAGCCTGATGGTGTGTGAAGTTAGTGAGTCAAATGGAGTTGTTCTCCCACAAGAACCACTCGGCTGATCCTTCTTCAATATGCCCTTCACCAACATGCAGTGTTTCCTTGATTGAATTATCTCCCACACCAATATTTGCGTATAGAGCCTTTGCATTGAGGGCTATCTGAAAACGGCTGTGGCGCTGAAGTTGCCTGTCAATGTGGAGTTGGTGGCATGTGAAACCCGCATGTGGAGCATTCGTTTGTGTGGGATGCTCTACCAGGTTCATTCCTAGATAATGCACTCAAAGGGCACTAAGCATAGAGTGTGAAAACTGAGTTTCCTTGAGAGCTGCTTGGAAGCCTGATGGTGTGTGAAGTTAGTGAGTCAAATGCAGTTGTTCTCCCACAAGAACCACTCGGTTGATCCTTCTTCAATATGCCCTTCACCAACATGCAGTGTTTCCTTGTTTGAATTATCCCCCACACCGATATTGGCGTCTAGAGCCTTTGCATTGAGGGCTATCTGAAAACGGCTGTGGCGCTGAAGTTGCCTGTGAATGTGGAGTTGGTGGCATGTGAAACCCGCATGTGGAGCAGTCGTTTGTGTGGGATGCTCACCAAGCTTCATGTCAGTCCTAGGTACTCAAAGGGCACTAAGCATAGAGTGTGAAAACTGAGTTTCCTTGAGAGCTGCTTGGAAGCCTGATGGTGTGTGAAGTTAGTGAGCCAAATGGAGTTGTTCTCCCACAAGAACCACTCGGCTGAACCTTCTTCAATATGCCCTTCAGCAACATGCAGTGTTTCCTTGATTGAATTAGCTCTCACACCAATATTTGCGTCTAGAGCCTTTGCATTGAGGGCTATCTGAAAACGGCTGTGGCGCTGAAGTTGCCTGTGAATGTGGAGTTGGTGGCATGTGAAACCCGCATGTGGAGCATTCGTTTGTGTGGGATGCTCTACCAGGTTCATTCCTAGATAATGCACTCAAAGGGCACTAAGCATAGAGTGTGAAAACTGAGTTTCCTTGAGAGCTGCTTGGAAGCCTGATGGTGTGTGAAGTTAGTGAGCCAAATGGAGTTGTTCTCCCACAAGAACCACTCGGCTGATCCTTCTTCAATATGCCCTTCACCAACATGTAGTGTTTCCTTGATTGAATTATCTCTCTCACCAATATTTGCGTCTAGAGCCTTTGCATTGAGGGCTATCTGAAAACGGCTGTGGCGCTGAAGTTGCCTGTCAATGTGGAGTTGGTGGCATGTGAAACCCGCATGTGGAACATTCGTTTGTGTGGGATGCTCTACCAGGTTCATTCCTAGATAATGCACTCAAAGGGCACTAAGCATAGAGTGTGAAAACTGAGTTTCCTTGAGAGCTGCTTGGAAGCCTGATGGTGTGTGACGTTAGTGAGTCAAATGGAGTTGTTCTCCCACAAGAACCACTCGGCTGATCCTTCTTCAATATGCCCTTCACCAACATGCAGTGTTTCCTTGATTGAATTATCCCCCACACCAATATTTGCGTCTAGAGCCTTTGCATTGAGGGCTATCTGAAAACGGCTGTGGCGCTGAAGTTGCCTGAGAATGTGGAGTTGGTGGCATGTGAAACCCGCATGTGGAGCATTCGTTTGTGTGGGATGCTCACCAAGCTTCATTTCAGTCCTAGGTACTCAAAGGGCACTAAGCATAGAGTGTGAAAACTGAGTTTCCTTGAGAGCTGCTTGGAAGCCTGATGGTGTGTGAAGTTAGTGAGTCAAATAGAGTTGTTCTCCCACAAGAACCACTCGGCTGATCATTCTTCAATATGCCCCTCAGCAACATGCAGTGTTTCCTTGATTGAATTATCCCCCACACCAATATTTGCGTCTAGAGCCTTTGCATTGAGGGCTATCTGAAAACGGCTGTGGCGCTGAAGTTGCCTGTGAATGTGGAGTTGGTGGCATGTGAAACCCGCATGTATAGCTTTCGTTTGTGTGGGATGCTCTACCAGGTTCATTCCTAGATAATGCACTCAAAGGGCACGAAGCATAGAGTGTGAAAACTGAGTTTCCTTGAGAGCTGCTTGGAAGCCTGATGGTGTGTGAAGTTAGTGAGTCAAATGGAGTTGTTCTCCCACAAGAACCACTCGGCTGATCCTTCTTCAATATGCCCTTCACCAACATGCAGTGTTTCCTTGATTGAATTATCTCCCACACCAATATTTGCGTATAGAGCCTTTGCATTGAGGGCTATCTGAAAACGGCTGTGGCGCTGAAGTTGCCTGTCAATGTGGAGTTGGTGGCATGTGAAACCCGCATGTGGAGCATTCGTTTGTGTGGGATGCTCTACCAGGTTCATTCCTAGATAATGCACTCAAAGGGCACTAAGCATAGAGTGTGAAAACTGAGTTTCCTTGAGAGCTGCTTGGAAGCCTGATGGTGTGTGAAGTTAGTGAGTCAAATGCAGTTGTTCTCCCACAAGAACCACTCGGTTGATCCTTCTTCAATATGCCCTTCACCAACATGCAGTGTTTCCTTGATTGAATTATCCCCCACACCGATATTGGCGTCTAGAGCCTTTGCATTGAGGGCTATCTGAAAACGGCTGTGGCGCTGAAGTTGCCTGTGAATGTGGAGTTGGTGGCATGTGAAACCCGCATGTGGAGCAGTCGTTTGTGTGGGATGCTCACCAAGCTTCATGTCAGTCCTAGGTACTCAAAGGGCACTAAGCATAGAGTGTGAAAACTGAGTTTCCTTGAGAGCTGCTTGGAAGCCTGATGGTGTGTGAAGTTAGTGAGCCAAATGGAGTTGTTCTCCCACAAGATCCACTCGGCTGAACCTTCTTCAATATGCCCTTCACAAACATGCAGTGTTTCCTTGATTGAATTAGCTCTCACACCAATATTTGCGTCTAGAGCCTTTGCATTGAGGGCTATCTGAAAACGGCTGTGGCGCTGAAGTTGCCTGTGAATGTGGAGTTGGTGGCATGTGAAACCCGCATGTGGAGCATTCGTTTGTGTGGGATGCTCTACCAGGTTCATTCCTAGATAATGCACTCAAAGGGCACTAAGCATAGAGTGTGAAAACTGAGTTTCCTTGAGAGCTGCTTGGAAGCCTGATGGTGTGTGAAGTTAGTGAGCCAAATGGAGTTGTTCTCCCACAAGAACCACTCGGCTGATCCTTCTTCAATATGCCCTTCACCAACATGTAGTGTTTCCTTGATTGAATTATCTCTCTCACCAATATTTGCGTCTAGAGCCTTTGCATTGAGGGCTATCTGAAAACGGCTGTGGCGCTGAAGTTGCCTGTCAATGTGGAGTTGGTGGCATGTGAAACCCGCATGTGGAACATTCGTTTGTGTGGGATGCTCTACCAGGTTCATTCCTAGATAATGCACTCAAAGGGCACTAAGCATAGAGTGTGAAAACTGAGTTTCCTTGAGAGCTGCTTGGAAGCCTGATGGTGTGTGACGTTAGTGAGTCAAATGGAGTTGTTCTCCCACAAGAACCACTCGGCTGATCCTTCTTCAATATGCCCTTCACCAACATGCAGTGTTTCCTTGATTGAATTATCCCCCACACCAATATTTGCGTCTAGAGCCTTTGCATTGAGGGCTATCTGAAAACGGCTGTGGCGCTGAAGTTGCCTGTGAATGTGGAGTTGCTGGCATGTGAAACCCGCATGTGGAGCAGTCGTTTGTGTGGGATGCTCACCAAGCTTCATGTCAGTCCTAGGTACTCAAAGGGCACTAAGCATAGAGTGTGAAAACTGAGTTTCCTTGAGAGCTGCTTGGAAGCCTGATGGTGTGTGAAGTTAGTGAGCCAAATGGAGTTGTTCTCCCACAAGATCCACTCGGCTGAACCTTCTTCAATATGCCCTTCACAAACATGCAGTGTTTCCTTGATTGAATTAGCTCTCACACCAATATTTGCGTCTAGAGCCTTTGCATTGAGGGCTATCTGAAAACGGCTGTGGCGCTGAAGTTGCCTGTGAATGTGGAGTTGGTGGCATGTGAAACCCGCATGTGGAGCATTCGTTTGTGTGGGATGCTCTACCAGGTTCATTCCTAGATAATGCACTCAAAGGGCACTAAGCATAGAGTGTGAAAACTGAGTTTCCTTGAGAGCTGCTTGGAAGCCTGATGGTGTGTGAAGTTAGTGAGCCAAATGGAGTTGTTCTCCCACAAGAACCACTCGGCTGATCCTTCTTCAATATGCCCTTCACCAACATGTAGTGTTTCCTTGATTGAATTATCTCTCTCACCAATATTTGCGTCTAGAGCCTTTGCATTGAGGGCTATCTGAAAACGGCTGTGGCGCTGAAGTTGCCTGTCAATGTGGAGTTGGTGGCATGTGAAACCCGCATGTGGAACATTCGTTTGTGTGGGATGCTCTACCAGGTTCATTCCTAGATAATGCACTCAAAGGGCACTAAGCATAGAGTGTGAAAACTGAGTTTCCTTGAGAGCTGCTTGGAAGCCTGATGGTGTGTGACGTTAGTGAGTCAAATGGAGTTGTTCTCCCACAAGAACCACTCGGCTGATCCTTCTTCAATATGCCCTTCACCAACATGCAGTGTTTCCTTGATTGAATTATCCCCCACACCAATATTTGCGTCTAGAGCCTTTGCATTGAGGGCTCTCTGAAAACGGCTGTGGCGCTGAAGTTGCCTGTGAATGTGGAGTTGCTGGCATGTGAAACCTGCATTTGGAGCATTCGTTTGTGTGGGATGCTCACCAAGATTCATGTCAGTCCTAGGTACTCAAAGGGCACTAAGCATAGAGTGTGAAAACTGAGTTTCCTTGAGAGCTGCTTGGAAGCCTGATGGTGTGTGAAGTTAGTGAGCCAAATGGAGTTGTTCTCCCACAAGAACCACTCGGCTGATCCTTCTTCAATATGCCCTTCACCAACATGCAGTGTTTCCTTGATTGAATTAGCTCTCACACCAATATTTGCGTCTAGAGCCTTTGCATTGAGGGCTATCTGAAAACGGCTGTGGTGCTGAAGTTGCCTGAGAATGTGGAGTTGGTGGCATGTGAAACCCGCATGTGGAGCATTCGTTTGTGTGGGATGCTCTACCAGGTTCATTCCTAGATAATGCACTCAAAGGGCACTAAGCATAGAGTGTGAAAACTGAGTTTCCTTGAGAGCTGCTTGGAAGCCTGATGGTGTGTGAAGTTAGTGAGCCAAATGGAGTTGTTCTCCCACAAGAACCACTCGGCTGATCCGTCTTCAATATGCCCTTCACCAACATGCAGTGTTTCCTTGTTTGAATTAGCTTCCACACCAATATTTGCGTCTAGAGCCTTTGCATTGAGGGCTATCTGAAAACGGCTGTGGCGCTGAAGTTGCCTGTGAATGTGGAGTTGGTGGCATGTGAAACCCGCATGTGGAGCATTCGTTTGTGTGGGATGCTCTACCAGGTTCATTCCTAGATAATGCACTGAAAGGGCACTAAGCATAGAGTGTGAAAACTGAGTTTCCTTGAGAGCTGCTTGGAAGCCTGATGGTGTGTGAAGTTACTGAGCCAAATGGAGTTGTTCTCCCACAAGAACCACTCGGCTGATCCTTCTTCAATATGCCCTTCACCAACATGCAGTGTTTCCTTGTTTGAATTAGCTTCCACACCAATATTTGCGTCTAGAGCCTTTGCATTGAGGGCTATCTGAAAACGGCTGTGGCGCTGAAGTTGCCTGTGAATGTGGAGTTGGTGGCATGTGAAACCCGCATGTGGAGCATTCGTTTGTGTGGGATGCTCTACCAGGTTCATTCCTAGATAATGCACTCAAAGGGCACTAAGCATAGAGTGTGAAAACTGAGTTTCCTTGAGAGCTGCTTGAAGCCTGATCGTGTGTGAAGTTAGTGAGTCAAATGGAGTTGTTCTCCCACAAGAACCACTCGGCTGATCCTTCTTCAATATGCCCCTCAGCAACATGCAGTGTTTCCTTGATTGAATTAGCTCTCACACCAATATTTGCGTCTAGAGCCTTTGCATTGAGGGCTATCTGAAAACGGCTGTGGCGCTGAAGTTGCCTGTCAATGTGGAGTTGGTGGCATGTGAAACCCGCATGTATAGCTTTCGTTTGTGTGGGATGCTCTACCAGGTTCATTCCTAGATAATGCACTCAAAGGGCACGAAGCATAGAGTGTGAAAACTGAGTTTCCTTGAGAGCTGCTTGGAAGCCTGATGGTGTGTGAAGTTAGTGAGCCAAATAGAGTTGTTCTCCCACAAGAACCACTCGGCTGATCCTTCTTCAATATGCCCTTCACCAACATGCAGTGTTTCCTTGTTTGAATTAGCTCCCACACCAATATTTGTGTCTAGAGCCTTTGCATTGAGGGCTATCTGAAAACGGCTGTGGCGCTGAAGTTGCCTGTGAATGTGGAGTTGGTTTCATGTGAAACCCGCATGTGGAGCATTCGTTTGTGTGGGATGCTCTACCAGGTTCATTCCTAGATAATGCACTCAAAGGGCACTAAGCATAGAGTGTGAAAACTGAGTTTCCTTGAGAGCTGCTTGGAAGCCTGATGGTGTGTGAAGTTAGTGAGCCAAATGGAGTTGTTCTCCCACAAGAACCACTCGGCTGATCCTTCTTCAATATGCCCTTCACCAACATGCAGTGTTTCCTTGATTGAATTATCCCCCACACCGATATTTGCGTCTAGAGCCTTTGCATTGAGGGCTATCTGAAAACGGCTGTGGTGCTGAAGTTGCCTGTGAATGTGGAGATGGTGGCATGTGAAACCCGCATGTGGAGCAGTCGTTTGTGTGGGATGCTCACCAAGATTCATGTCAGTCCTAGGTACTCAAAGGTCACTAAGCATAGAGTGTGAAAACTGAGTTTCCTTGAGAGCTGTTTGGACGCCTGATGGTGTGTGAAGTTAGTGAGCCAAATGGAGTTGTTCTCCCACAAGAACCACTCGGCTGATCCTTCTTCAATATGCCCTTCACCAACATGCAGTGTTTCCTTGATTGAATTAGCTCTCACACCAATATTTGCGTCTAGAGCCTTTGCATTGAGGGCTATCTGAAAACGGCTGTGGTACTGAAGTTGCCTGTGAATGTGGAGATGGTGGCATGTGAAACCCGCATGTGGAGCAGTCGTTTGTGTGGGATGCTCACCAAGATTCATGTCAGTCCTAGGTACTCAAAGGGCACTAAGCATAGAGTGTGAAAACTGAGTTTCCTTGAGAGCTGCTTGGAAGCCTGATGGTGTGTGAAGTTAGTGAGCTAAATGGAGTTGTTCTCCCACAAGAACCATTCGGCTGATCCTTCTTCAATATGCCCTTCACCAACATGCAGTGTTTCCTTGATTGAATTAGCTCTCACACCAATATTTTCGTCTAGAGTCTTTGCATTGAGGGCTATCTGAAAACGGCTGTGGTGCTGAAGTTGCCTGTCAATGTGGAGTTGGTGGCATGTGAAACCCGCATGTGGAGCATTCGTTTGTGTGGGATGCTCACCAAGCTTCATGTCAGTCCTAGGTACTCAAAGGGCACTAAGCATAGAGTGTGAAAACTGAGTTTCCTTGAGAGCTGCTTGGAAGCCTGATGGTGTGTGAAGTTAGTGAGCCAAATGGAGTTGTTCTCCCACAAGAACCACTCGGCTGATCCTTCTTCAATATGCCCTTCACCAACATGCAGTACTTCCTTGATTGAATTAACTCTCACACCAATATTTGCATCTAGAGTCTTTGCATTGAGGGCTATCTGAAAACAGCTGTGGCGCTGAAGTTGCCTGTGAATGTGGAGTTGGTGGCATGTGAAACCTGCATGTGGAGCATTCGTTTGTGTGGGATGCTCTACCAGGTTCATTCCTAGATAATGCACTCAAAGGGCACGAAGCATAGAGTGTGAAAACTGAGTTTCCTTGAGAGCTGCTTGGAAGCCTGATGGTGTGTGAAGTTAGTGAGTCAAATGCAGTTGTTCTCCCACAAGAACCATTCGGCTGATCCTTCTTCAATATGCCCTTCACCAACATGCAATGTTTCCTTGATTGAATTAGCTCTCACACCAATATTTGCGTCTAGAGCCTTTGCATTGAGGGCTATCTGAAAACGGCTGTGGTGCTGAAGTTGCCTGTGAATGTGGAGATGGTGGCATGTGAAACCCGCATGTGGAGCAGTCGTTTGTGTGGGATGCTCACCAAGATTCATGTCAGTCCTAGGTACTCAAAGGGCACTAAGCATAGAGTGTGAAAACTGAGATTCCTTGAGAGCTGCTTGGAAGCCTGATGGTGTGTGAAGTTAGTGAGCCAAATGGAGTTGTTCTCCCACAAGAACCACTGGGCTGATCCTTCTTCAATATGCCCTTCACCAACATGCAGTGTTTCCTTGATTGAGTTAGCTCTCACACCAATATTTGCGTCTAGAGCCTTTGCATTGAGGGCTATCTGAAAACGGCTGTGGCGCTGAAGTTGCCTGTCAATGTGGAGTTGGTGGCATGTGAAACCCGCATGTGGAGCATTCGTTTGTGTGGGATGCTCTACCAGGTTCATTCCTAGATAATGCACTCAAAGGGCACTAAGCATAGAGTGTGAAAACTGAGTTTCCTTGAGAGCTGCTTGGAAGCCTGATGGTGTGTGAAGTTAGTGAGCCAAATGGAGTTGTTCTCCCACAAGAACCACTCGGCTGATCCTTCTTCAATATGCCCTTCACCAACATGCAGTGTTTCCTTGATTGAATTAGCTCTCACACCAATATTTGCGTCTAGAGCCTTTGCATTGAGGGCTATCTGAAAACGGCTGTGGTACTGAAGTTGCCTGTGAATGTGGAGATGGTGGCATGTGAAACCCGCATGTGGAGCAGTCGTTTGTGTGGGATGCTCACCAAGATTCATGTCAGTCCTAGGTACTCAAAGGGCACTAAGCATAGAGTGTGAAAACTGAGTTTCCTTGAGAGCTGCTTGGAAGCCTGATGGTGTGTGAAGTTAGTGAGCTAAATGGAGTTGTTCTCCCACAAGAACCATTCGGCTGATCCTTCTTCAATATGCCCTTCACCAACATGCAGTGTTTCCTTGATTGAATTAGCTCTCACACCAATATTTTCGTCTAGAGTCTTTGCATTGAGGGCTATCTGAAAACGGCTGTGGTGCTGAAGTTGCCTGTGAATGTGGAGTTGGTGGCATGTGAAACCCGCATGTGGAGCATTCGTTTGTGTGGGATGCTCACCAAGCTTCATGTCAGTCCTAGGTACTCAAAGGGCACTAAGCATAGAGTGTGAAAACTGAGTTTCCTTGAGAGCTGCTTGGAAGCCTGATGGTGTGTGAAGTTAGTGAGCCAAATGGAGTTGTTCTCCCACAAGAACCACTCGGCTGATCCTTCTTCAATATGCCCTTCACCAACATGCAGTACTTCCTTGATTGAATTAACTCTCACACCAATATTTGCATCTAGAGTCTTTGCATTGAGGGCTATCTGAAAACAGCTGTGGCGCTGAAGTTGCCTGTGAATGTGGAGTTGGTGGCATGTGAAACCTGCATGTGGAGCATTCGTTTGTGTGGGATGCTCTACCAGGTTCATTCCTAGATAATGCACTCAAAGGGCACGAAGCATAGAGTGTGAAAACTGAGTTTCCTTGAGAGCTGCTTGGAAGCCTGATGGTGTGTGAAGTTAGTGAGTCAAATGCAGTTGTTCTCCCACAAGAACCATTCGGCTGATCCTTCTTCAATATGCCCTTCACCAACATGCAATGTTTCCTTGATTGAATTAGCTCTCACACCAATATTTGCGTCTAGAGCCTTTGCATTGAGGGCTATCTGAAAACGGCTGTGGTGCTGAAGTTGCCTGTCAATGTGGAGATGGTGGCATGTGAAACCCGCATGTGGAGCAGTCGTTTGTGTGGGATGCTCACCAAGATTCATGTCAGTCCTAGGTACTCAAAGGGCACTAAGCATAGAGTGTGAAAACTGAGTTTCCTTGAGAGCTGCTTGGAAGCCTGATGGTGTGTGAAGTTAGTGAGCCAAATGGAGTTGTTCTCCCACAAGAACCACTGGGCTGATCCTTCTTCAATATGCCCTTCACCAACATGCAGTGTTTCCTTGATTGAGTTAGCTCTCACACCAATATTTGCGTCTAGAGCCTTTGCATTGAGGGCTATCTGAAAACGGCTGTGGCGCTGAAGTTGCCTGTCAATGTGGAGTTGGTGGCATGTGAAACCCGCATGTGGAGCATTCGTTTGTGTGGGATGCTCTACCAGGTTCATTCCTAGATAATGCACTCAAAGGGCACTAAGCATAGAGTGTGAAAACTGAGTTTCCTTGAGAGCTGCTTGGAAGCCTGATGGTGTGTGAAGTTAGTGAGCCAAATGGAGTTGTTCTCCCACATGAACCATTCGGCTGATCCTTCTTCAATATGCCCTTCACCAACATGTAGTGTTTCCTTGATTGAATTAGCTCTCACACCAATATTTGCGTCTAGAGCCTTTGCATTGAGGGCTATCTTAAAAGGGCTGTGGCGCTGAAGTTGCCTGTCAATGTGGAGTTGGTGGCATGTGAAACCCGCATGTGGAGCATTCGTTTGTGTGGGATGCTCTACCAGGTTCATTCCTAGATAATGCACTCAAAGGGCACTAAGCATAGAGTGTGAAAACTGAGTTTCCTTGAGAGCTGCTTGGAAGCCTGATGGTGTGTGAAGTTAGTGAGCCAAATGGAGTTGTTCTCCCACAAGAACCATTCGGCTGATCCTTCTTCAATATGCACTTCACCAACATGTGTTTCCTTGATTGAATTAGCTCTCACACCAATATTTGCGTCTAGAGCCTTTGCATTGAGGGCTATCTGAAAACGGCTGTGGTGCTGAAGTTGCCTGTGAATGTGGAGTTGGTGGCATGTGAAACCTGCATGTGGAGCATTCGTTTGTGTGGGATGCTCACCAAGCTTCATGTCAGTCCTAGGTACTCAAAGGTCACTAAGCATAGAGTGTGAAAACTGAGTTTCCTTGAGAGCTGCTTGGAAGCCTGATGGTGTGTGAAGTTAGTGAGCCAAATGCAGTTGTTCTCCCACAAGAACCACTCGGCTGATCCTTCTTCAATATGCCCTTCACCAACATGCAGTGTTTCCTTGATTGAATTAGCTCTCACACCAATATTTGCGTCTAGAGCCTTTGCATTGAGGGCTGTCTGAAAACGGCTGTGGCGCTGAAGTTGCCTGTCAATGTGGAGTTGGTGGCATGCGAAACCCGCATGTGGAGCATTCGTTTGTGTGGGATGCTCTACCAGGTTCATTCCTAGATAATGCACTCAAAGGGCACTAAGCATAGAGTGTTGAAACTGAGTTTCCTTGAGAGCTGCTTGGAAGCCTGATGGTGTGTGAAGTTAGTGAGCCAAATGGAGTTGTTCTCCCACAAGAACCACTCGGCTGATCCTTCTTCAATATGCCCTTCACCAACATGCAGTGTTTCCTTGATTGAATTATCCCCCACACCAATATTTGCGTCTAGAGCCTTTGCATTGAGGGCTATCTGAAAACGGCTGTGGTGCTGAAGTTGCCTGTGAATGTGGAGTTGGTGGCATGTGAAACCCGCATGTGGAGCATTCGTTTGTGTGGGATGCTCACCAAGCTTCATTTCAGTCCTAGGTATTCAAAGGGCACTAAGCATAGAGTGTGAAAACTGAGTTTCCTTGAGAGCTGCTTGGGAGCCTGATGGTGTGTGAAGTTAGTGAGCCAAATGGAGTTGTTCTCCCACAAGAACCACTCGGCTGATCCTTCTTCAATATGCCCTTCACCAACATGCAGTGTTTCCTTGATTGAATTAGCTCTCACACCAATATTTGCGTCTAGAGCCTTTGCATTGAGGGCTATCTGAAAACGGCTGTGGCGCTGAAGTTGCCTGAGAATGTTTAGTTGGTGACATGTGAAACCCGCATGTGGAGCATTCGTTTGTGTGGGATGCTCACCAAGCTTCATTTCAGTCCTGGGTACTCAAAGGGCACTAAGCATAGAGTGTGAAAACTGAGTTTCCTTGAGAGCTGCTTGGAAGCCTGATGGTGTGTGAAGTTAGTGAGCCAAATGGAGTTGTTCTCCCACAAGAACCATTCGGCTGATCCTTCTTCAATATGCCCTTAACCAACATGCAGTGTTTCCTTGAATGAATTATCCCCCACACCAATATTTGCATTTAGAGTCTTTGCATTGAGGGCTATCTGAAAACGGCTGTGGCGCTGAAGTTGCCTGTGAATGTGGAGTTGGTGGCATGTGAAACCCGCATGTGGAGCATTCGTTTGTGTGGGATGCTCTACCTGGTTCATTCCTAGATAATGCACTCAAAGGGCACGAAGCGTAGAGTGTGAAAACTGAGTTTCCTTGAGAGCTGCTTGGAAGCCTGATGTTGTGTGAAGTTAGTGAGCCAAATGGAGTTGTTCTCCCACAAGAACCACTCGGCTGATCCTTCTTCAATATGCCCCTCAGCAACATGCAGTGTTTCCTTGATTGAATTACCCCAACACCAATATTTGCGTCTAGAGCCTTTGCATTGAGGGCTATCTGAAAACAGCTGTGGCGCTGAAGTTGCCTGTGAATGTGGAGTTGGTGGCATGTGAAACCCGCATGTGGAGCATTCGTTTGTGTGGGATGCTCTACCAGGTTCATTCCTAGATAATGCACTCAAAGGGCACTAAGCATAGAGTGTGAAAACTGAGTTTCCTTGAGAGCTGCTTGGAAGCCTGATGGTGTGTGAAGTTAGTGAGCCAAATGGAGTTGTTCTCCCACAAGAACCACTCGGCTGATCCTTCTTCAATATGCCCTTCACCAACATGCAGTGTTTCCTTGATTGAATTAGCTCTCACACCAATATTTGCTTCTAGAGCCTTTGCATTGAGGGTATCTGAAAACAGCTGTGGCGCTGAAGTTGCCTGTGAATGTGGAGTTGGTGGCATGTGAAACCCGCATGTGGAGCATTCGTTTGTGTGGGATGCTCTACCAGGTTCATTCCTAGATAATGCAGTGAAAGGGCACTAAGCATAGAGTGTGAAAACTGAGTTTCCTTGAGAGCTGCTTGGAAGCCTGATGGTGTGTGAAGTTAGTGAGTCAAATGGAGTTGTTCTCCCACAAGAACCACTCGGCTGATCCTTCTTCAATATGCCCTTCACCAACATGCAGTGTTTCCTTGATTGAATTAGCTCTCACACCAATATTTGCGTCTAGAGCCTTTGCATTGAGGGCTATCTGAAAATGGCTGTGGTGCTGAAGTTGCCTGTGAATGTGGAGTTGGTGGCATGTGAAACCCGCATGTGGAGCATTCATTTGTGTGAAATGCTCACCAAGCTTCATTTCAGTCCTAGGTACTCAAAGGGCACTAAGCATAGAGTGTGAAAACTGAGTTTCCTTGAGAGCTGCTTGGAAGCCTGATGGTGTGTGAAGTTAGTGAGCCAAATGGAGTTGTTCTCCCACAAGAACCACTCGGCTGATCCTTCTTCAATATGCTCTTCACCAACATGCAGTGTTTCCTTGATTGAATTATCCCCCACACCAATATTTGCGTCTAGAGCCTTTGCATTGAGGGCTATCTGAAAACGACTGTGGCGCTGAAGTTGCCTGAGAATGTTTAGTTGGTGGCATGTGAAACCCGCATGTGAAGCATTCGTTTGTGTGGGATGCTCACCAAGCTTCATTTTAGTCCTAGGTACTCAAAGGGCACTAAGCATAGAGTGTGAAAATTGAGTTTCCTTGAGAGCTGCTTGGAAGCCTGATGGTGTGTGAAGTTAGTGAGCCAAATGGAGTTGTTCTCCCACAAGAACCACTCGGCTGATCCTTCTTCAATATGCCCTTCACCAACATGCAGTGTTTCCTTGATTGAATTATCTCCCACACCAATATTTGCGTCTAGAGCCTTTGCATTGAGGGCTATCTGAAAACGGCTGTGGCGCTGAAGTTGCCTGTGAATGTGGAGTTGGTGGCATGTGAAGCCCGCATGTGGAGCATTCGTTTGTGTGGGATGCTCTACCAGGTTCATTCCTAGATAATGCACTCAAAGAGCACTAAGCATAGAGTGTGAAAACTGAGTTTCCTTGAGAGCTGCTTGGAAGCCTGATGGTGTGTGAAGTTAGTGAGCCAAATAGAGTTGTTCTCCCACAAGAACCACTCGGCTGATCCTTCTTCCATATGCCCTTCACCAACATGCAGTGTTTCCTTGATTGAATTAGCTCTCACACCAATATTTGCATTTAGAGTCTTTGCATTGAGGGCTATCTGAAAACGGCTGTGGCGCTGAAGTTGCCTGTGAATGTGGAGTTGGTGGCATGTGAAACCCGCATGTGGAGCATTCGTTTGTGTGGGATGCTCACCAAGCTTCATTTCAGTCCTAGGTACTCAAAGGGCACTAAGCATAGAGTGTGAAAACTGAGTTTCCTTGAGAGCTGCTTGGAAGCCTGATGGTGTGTGAAGTTAGTGGGTCAAATGGAGTTGTTCTCCCACAAGAACCACTCGGCTGATCCTTCTTCAATATGCTCTTCACCAACATGCAGTGTTTCCTTGATTGAATTATCCCCCACACCAATATTTGCGTCTAGAGCCTTTGCATTGAGGGCTATCTGAAAACGACTGTGGCGCTGAAGTTGCCTGAGAATGTGGAGTTGGTGGCATGTGAAACCCGCATGTGGAGCATTCGTTTGTGTGGGATGCTCACCAAGCTTCATTTTAGTCCTAGGTCCTCAAAGGGCACTAAGCATAGAGTGTGAAAACTGAATTTCCTTGAGAGCTGCTTGGAAGCCTGATGGTGTGTGAAGTTAGTGAGCCAAATGGAGTTGTTCTCCCACAAGAACCACTCGGCTGATCCTTCTTCAATATGCCCTTCACCAACATGCAGTGTTTCCTTGATTGAATTAGCTCTCACCAATATTTGCGTCTAGAGCCTTTGCATTGAGGGCTATCTGAAAACGGCTGTGGCGCTGAAGTTGCCTGTGAATGTGGAGTTGGTGGCATGTGAAACCCGCATGTGCAGCATTCGTTTGTGTGGGATGCTCTACCAGGTTCATTCCTAGATAATGCACTCAAAGGGCACTAAGCATAGAGTGTGAAAATTGAGTTTCCTTGAGAGCTGCTTGGAAGCCTGATGGTGTGTGAAGTTAGTGAGCCAAATGGAGTTGTTCTCCCACAAGAACCACTCGGCTGATCCTTCTTCAATATGCCCTTCACCAACATGCAGTGTTTCCTTGATTGAATTAGCTCTCACACCAATATTTGCGTCTAGAGCCTTTGCATTGAGGGCTATCTGAAAACGGCTGTGGCGCTGAAGTTGCCTGTGAATGTGGAGTTGGTGGCATGTGAAACCCGCATGTGGAGCATTCGTTTGTGTGGGATGCTCTTCTAGATTCATTCCTAGATAATGCACTCAAAGGACACTAAGCATAGAGTGTGAAAACTGAGTTTCCTTGAGAGCTGCTTGGAAGCCTGATGGTGTGTGAAGTTAGTGAGCCAAATGGAGTTGTTCTCCCACAAGAACCACTCGGCTGATCCTTCTTCAATATGCCCTTCACCGACATGCAGTTTTCCTTGATTGAATTAGCTCTCAAACGATTATTTGCGTCTAGAGCCTTTGCATTGAGGGCTATCTGAAAACGGCTGTGGCGCTGAAGTTGCCTCTGAATGTGGAGTTGGTGGCATGTGAAACCCGCATGTGGAGCATTCGTTTGTGTGGGATGCTCACCAAGCTTCATTTCAGTCCTAGGCACTCAAAGGGCACTAAGCATAGAGTGTGAAAACTGAGTTTCCTTGAGAGCTGCTTGGAAGCCTGATGGTGTGTGAAGTTAGTGAGCCAAATGGAGTTGTTCTCCCACAAGAACCACTCGGCTGATCCTTCTTCAATATGCCTTTCACTAACATGCAGTGTTTTCTTGATTGAATTAGCTCTCACACCAATATTTGCGTCTAGAGCCTTTGCATTGAGGGCTATCTGAAAACGGCTGTGGCGCTGAAGTTGCCTGTGAATGTGGAGTTGGTGGCATGTGAAACCCGCATGTGGAGCATTCGTTTGTGTGGGATGCTCTACCAGGTTCATTCCTAGATAATGCACTCAAAGGGCACTAAGCATAGAGTGTGAAAACTGAGTTTCCTTGAGAGCTGCTTGGAAGCCTGATGGTGTGTGAAGTTAGTGAGCAAAATGGAGTTGTTCTCCCACAAGAACCACTCGGCTGATCCTTCTTCAATATGCCCTTCACCAACATGCAGTGTTTCCTTGATTGAATTAGCTCTCACACCAATATTTGCGTCTAGAGCCTTTGCATTGAGGGCTATCTGAAAACGGCTGTGGCGCTGAAGTTGCCTGTGAATGTGGAGTTGGTGGCATGTGAAACCCGCATGTGGAGCATTCGTTTGTGTGGGATGCTCACCAAGCTTCATTTCAGTCCTAGGCACTCAAAGGGCACTAAGCATAGAGTGTGAAAACTGAGTTTCCTTGAGAGCTGCTTGGAAGCCTGATGGTGTGTGAAGTTAGTGAGTCAAATGCAGTTGTTCTCCCACAAGAACCATTCGGCTGATCCTTCTTCAATATGCCCTTCACCAACATGCAATGTTTCCTTGATTGAATTAGCTCTCACACCAATATTTGCGTCTAGAGCCTTTGCATTGAGGGCTATCTGAAAACGGCTGTGGTGCTGAAGTTGCCTGTCAATGTGGAGATGGTGGCATGTGAAACCCGCATGTGGAGCATTCGTTTGTGTGGGATGCTCACCAAGCTTCATGTCAGTCCTAGGCACTCAAAGGGCACTAAGCATAGAGTGTGAAAACTGAGTTTCCTTGAGAGCTGCTTGGAAGCCTGATGGTGTGTGAAGTTAGTGAGCCAAATGGAGTTGTTCTCCCACAAGAACCACTGGGCTGATCCTTCTTCAATATGCCCTTCACCAACATGCAGTGTTTCCTTGATTGAATTAGCTCTCACACCAATATTTGCGTCTAGAGCCTTTGCATTGAGGGCTATCTGAAAACGGCTGTGGCGCTGAAGTTGCCTGTCAATGTGGAGTTGGTGGCATGTGAAACCCGCATGTGGAGCATTCGTTTGTGTGGGATGCTCTACCAGGTTCATTCCTAGATAATGCACTCAAAGGGCACTAAGCATAGAGTGTGAAAACTGAGTTTCCTTGAGAGCTGCTTGGAAGCCTGATGGTGTGTGAAGTTAGTGAGCCAAATGGAGTTGTTCTCCCACATGAACCATTCGGCTGATCCTTCTTCAATATGCCCTTCACCAACATGTAGTGTTTCCTTGATTGAATTAGCTCTCACACCAATATTTGCGTCTAGAGCCTTTGCATTGAGGGCTATCTGAATACGGCTGTGGTGCTGAAGTTGCCTGTGAATGTGGAGTTGGTGGCATGTGAAACCCGCATGTGGAGCATTCGTTTGTGTGGGATGCTCACCAAGCTTCATGTCAGTCCTAGGTACTCAAACGGCACTAAGCATAGAGTGTGAAAACTGAGTTTCCTTGAGAGCTGCTTGGAAGCCTGATGGTGTGTGAAGTTAGTGAGCCAAATGGAGTTGTTCTCCCACAAGAACCATTCGGCTGATCCTTCTTCAATATGCACTTCACCAACATGTGTTTCCTTGATTGAATTAGCTCTCACACCAATATTTGCGTCTAGAGCCTTTGCATTGAGGGCTATCTTAAAAGGGCTGTGGCGCTGAAGTTGCCTGTCAATGTGGAGTTGGTGGCATGTGAAACCCGCATGTGGAGCATTCGTTTGTGTGGGATGCTCTACCAGGTTCATTCCTAGATAATGCACTCAAAGGGCACTAAGCATAGAGTGTGAAAACTGAGTTTCCTTGAGAGCTGCTTGGAAGCCTGATGGTGTGTGAAGTTAGTGAGTCAAATGCAGTTTTTCTCCCACAAGAACCACTCGGCTGATCCTTCTTCAATATGCCCTTCACCAACATGCAGTGTTTCCTTAATTGAATTATCCCCCACACCAATATTTGCGTCTAGAGCCTTTGCATTGAGGGCTATCTGAAAACGGCTGTGGTGCTGAAGTTGCCTGTGAATGTGGAGTTGGTGGCATGTGAAACCTGCATGTGGAGCATTCGTTTGTGTGGGATGCTCACCAAGCTTTATGTCAGTCCTAGGTACTCAAAGGTCACTAAGCATAGAGTGTGAAAACTGAGTTTCCTTGAGAGCTGCTTGGAAGCCTGATGGTGTGTGAAGTTAGTGAGCCAAATGCAGTTGTTCTCCCACAAGAACCACTCGGCTGATCCTTCTTCAATATGCCCTTCACCAACATGCAGTGTTTCCTTGATTGAATTAGCTCTCACACCAATATTTGCGTCTAGAGCCTTTGCATTGAGGGCTATCTGAAAACGGCTGTGGCGCTGAAGTTGCCTGTCAATGTGGAGTTGGTGGCATGCGAAAAAAGCATGTGGAGCATTCGTTTGTGTGGGATGCTCTACCAGGTTCATTCCTAGATAATGCACTCAAAGGGCACTAAGCATAGAGTGTTGAAACTGAGTTTCCTTGAGAGCTGCTTGGAAGCCTGATGGTGTGTGAAGTTAGTGAGCCAAATGGAGTTGTTCTCCCACAAGAACCACTCGGCTGATCCTTCTTCAATATGCCCTTCACCAACATGCAGTGTTTCCTTGATTGAATTATCCCCCACACCAATATTTGCGTCTAGAGCCTTTGCATTGAGGGCTATCTGAAAACGGCTGTGGCGCTGAAGTTGCCTGTGAATGTGGAGTTGGTGGCATGTGAAACCTGCATTTGGAGCATTCGTTTGTGTGGGATGCTCACCAAGCTTCATTTCAGTCCTAGGTATTCAAAGGGGACTAAGCATAGAGTGTGAAAACTGAGTTTCCTTGTGAGCTGCTTGGGAGCCTGATGGTGTGTGAAGTTAGTGAGCAAAATGGAGTTGTTCTCCCACAAGAACCACTCGGCTGATCCTTCTTCAATATGCCCTTCACCAACATGCAGTGTTTCCTTGATTGAATTAGCTCTCACACCAATATTTGCGTCTAGAGCCTTTGCATTGAGGGCTATCTGAAAACGGCTGTGGCGCTGAAGTTGCCTGAGAATGATTAGTTGGTGACATGTGAAACCCGCATGTGGAGCATTCGTTTGTGTGGGATGCTCACCAAGCTTCATTTCAGTCCTGGGTACTCAAAGGGCACTAAGCATAGAGTGTGAAAACTGAGTTTCCTTGAGAGCTGCTTGGAAGCCTGATGGTGTGTGAAGTTAGTGAGCCAAATGGAGTTGTTCTCCCACAAGAACCATTCGGCTGATCCTTCTTCAATATGCCCTTAACCAACATGCAGTGTTTCCTTGAATGAATTATCCCCCACACCAATATTTGCATTTAGAGTCTTTGCATTGAGGGCTATCTGAAAACGGCTGTGGTGCTGAAGTTGCCTGTGAATGTGGAGTTGGTGGCATGTGAAACCCGCATGTGGAGCATTCGTTTGTGTGGGATGCTCTTCTAGATTCATTCCTAGATAATGCACTCAAAGGACACTAAGCATAGAGTGTGAAAACTGAGTTTCCTTGAGAGCTGCTTGGAAGCCTGATGGTGTGTGAAGTTAGTGAGCCAAATGGAGTTGTTCTCCCACAAGAACCACTCGGCTGATCCTTCTTCAATATGCCCTTCACCGACATGCAGTTTTCCTTGATTGAATTAGCTCTCAAACGATTATTTGCGTCTAGAGCCTTTGCATTGAGGGCTATCTGAAAACGGCTGTGGCGCTGAAGTTGCCTCTGAATGTGGAGTTGGTGGCATGTGAAACCCGCATGTGGAGCATTCGTTTGTGTGGGATGCTCACCAAGCTTCATTTCAGTCCTAGGCACTCAAAGGGCACTAAGCATAGAGTGTGAAAACTGAGTTTCCTTGAGAGCTGCTTGGAAGCCTGATGGTGTGTGAAGTTAGTGAGCCAAATGGAGTTGTTCTCCCACAAGAACCACTCGGCTGATCCTTCTTCAATATGCCTTTCACTAACATGCAGTGTTTTCTTGATTGAATTAGCTCTCACACCAATATTTGCGTCTAGAGCCTTTGCATTGAGGGCTATCTGAAAACGGCTGTGGCGCTGAAGTTGCCTGTGAATGTGGAGTTGGTGGCATGTGAAACCCGCATGTGGAGCATTCGTTTGTGTGGGATGCTCTACCAGGTTCATTCCTAGATAATGCACTCAAAGGGCACTAAGCATAGAGTGTGAAAACTGAGTTTCCTTGAGAGCTGCTTGGAAGCCTGATGGTGTGTGAAGTTAGTGAGCAAAATGGAGTTGTTCTCCCACAAGAACCACTCGGCTGATCCTTCTTCAATATGCCTTTCACTAACATGCAGTGTTTTCTTGATTGAATTAGCTCTCACACCAATATTTGCGTCTAGAGCCTTTGCATTGAGGGCTATCTGAAAACGGCTGTGGCGCTGAAGTTGCCTGTGAATGTGGAGTTGGTGGCATGTGAAACCCGCATGTGGAGCATTCTTTTGTGTGGGATGCTCTACCAGGTTCATTCCTAGATAATGCACTCAAAGGGCACTAAGCATAGAGTGTGAAAACTGAGTTTCCTTGAGAGCTGCTTGGAAGCCTGATGGTGTGTGAAGTTAGTGAGTCAAATGCAGTTGTTCTCCCACAAGAACCATTCGGCTGATCCTTCTTCAATATGCCCTTCACCAACATGCAATGTTTCCTTGATTGAATTAGCTCTCACACCAATATTTGCGTCTAGAGCCTTTGCATTGAGGGCTATCTGAAAACGGCTGTGGTGCTGAAGTTGCCTGTCAATGTGGAGATGGTGGCATGTGAAACCCGCATGTGGAGCATTCGTTTGTGTGGGATGCTCACCAAGATTCATGTCAGTCCTAGTTACTCAAAGGGCACTAAGCATAGAGTGTGAAAACTGAGTTTCCTTGAGAGCTGCTTGGAAGCCTGATGGTGTGTGAAGTTAGTGAGCCAAATGGAGTTGTTCTCCCACAAGAACCACTGGGCTGATCCTTCTTCAATATGCCCTTCACCAACATGCAGTGTTTCCTTGATTGAATTAGCTCTCACACCAATATTTGCGTCTAGAGCCTTTGCATTGAGGGCTATCTGAAAACGGCTGTGGCGCTGAAGTTGCCTGTCAATGTGGAGTTGGTGGCATGTGAAACCCGCATGTGGAGCATTCGTTTGTGTGGGATGCTCTACCAGGTTCATTCCTAGATAATGCACTCAAAGGGCACTAAGCATAGAGTGTGAAAACTGAGTTTCCTTGAGAGCTGCTTGGAAGCCTGATGGTGTGTGAAGTTAGTGAGCCAAATGGAGTTGTTCTCCCACATGAACCATTCGGCTGATCCTTCTTCAATATGCCCTTCACCAACATGTAGTGTTTCCTTGATTGAATTAGCTCTCACACCAATATTTGCGTCTAGAGCCTTTGCATTGAGGGCTATCTGAATACGGCTGTGGTGCTGAAGTTGCCTGTGAATGTGGAGTTGGTGGCATGTGAAACCCGCATGTGGAGCATTCGTTTGTGTGGGATGCTCACCAAGCTTCATGTCAGTCCTAGGTACTCAAACGGCACTAAGCATAGAGTGTGAAAACTGAGTTTCCTTGAGAGCTGCTTGGAAGCCTGATGGTGTGTGAAGTTAGTGAGCCAAATGGAGTTGTTCTCCCACAAGAACCATTCGGCTGATCCTTCTTCAATATGCACTTCACCAACATGTGTTTCCTTGATTGAATTAGCTCTCACACCAATATTTGCGTCTAGAGCCTTTGCATTGAGGGCTATCTTAAAAGGGCTGTGGCGCTGAAGTTGCCTGTCAATGTGGAGTTGGTGGCATGTGAAACCCGCATGTGGAGCATTCGTTTGTGTGGGATGCTCTACCAGGTTCATTCCTAGATAATGCACTCAAAGGGCACTAAGCATAGAGTGTGAAAACTGAGTTTCCTTGAGAGCTGCTTGGAAGCCTGATGGTGTGTGAAGTTAGTGAGTCAAATGCAGTTTTTCTCCCACAAGAACCACTCGGCTGATCCTTCTTCAATATGCCCTTCACCAACATGCAGTGTTTCCTTAATTGAATTATCCCCCACACCAATATTTGCGTCTAGAGCCTTTGCATTGAGGGCTATCTGAAAACGGCTGTGGTGCTGAAGTTGCCTGTGAATGTGGAGTTGGTGGCATGTGAAACCTGCATGTGGAGCATTCGTTTGTGTGGGATGCTCACCAAGCTTTATGTCAGTCCTAGGTACTCAAAGGTCACTAAGCATAGAGTGTGAAAACTGAGTTTCCTTGAGAGCTGCTTGGAAGCCTGATGGTGTGTGAAGTTAGTGAGCCAAATGCAGTTGTTCTCCCACAAGAACCACTCGGCTGATCCTTCTTCAATATGCCCTTCACCAACATGCAGTGTTTCCTTGATTGAATTAGCTCTCACACCAATATTTGCGTCTAGAGCCTTTGCATTGAGGGCTATCTGAAAACGGCTGTGGCGCTGAAGTTGCCTGTCAATGTGGAGTTGGTGGCATGCGAAAAAAGCATGTGGAGCATTCGTTTGTGTGGGATGCTCTACCAGGTTCATTCCTAGATAATGCACTCAAAGGGCACTAAGCATAGAGTGTTGAAACTGAGTTTCCTTGAGAGCTGCTTGGAAGCCTGATGGTGTGTGAAGTTAGTGAGCCAAATGGAGTTGTTCTCCCACAAGAACCACTCGGCTGATCCTTCTTCAATATGCCCTTCACCAACATGCAGTGTTTCCTTGATTGAATTATCCCCCACACCAATATTTGCGTCTAGAGCCTTTGCATTGAGGGCTATCTGAAAACGGCTGTGGCGCTGAAGTTGCCTGTGAATGTGGAGTTGGTGGCATGTGAAACCTGCATTTGGAGCATTCGTTTGTGTGGGATGCTCACCAAGCTTCATTTCAGTCCTAGGTATTCAAAGGGGACTAAGCATAGAGTGTGAAAACTGAGTTTCCTTGTGAGCTGCTTGGGAGCCTGATGGTGTGTGAAGTTAGTGAGCAAAATGGAGTTGTTCTCCCACAAGAACCACTCGGCTGATCCTTCTTCAATATGCCCTTCACCAACATGCAGTGTTTCCTTGATTGAATTAGCTCTCACACCAATATTTGCGTCTAGAGCCTTTGCATTGAGGGCTATCTGAAAACGGCTGTGGCGCTGAAGTTGCCTGAGAATGATTAGTTGGTGACATGTGAAACCCGCATGTGGAGCATTCGTTTGTGTGGGATGCTCACCAAGCTTCATTTCAGTCCTGGGTACTCAAAGGGCACTAAGCATAGAGTGTGAAAACTGAGTTTCCTTGAGAGCTGCTTGGAAGCCTGATGGTGTGTGAAGTTAGTGAGCCAAATGGAGTTGTTCTCCCACAAGAACCATTCGGCTGATCCTTCTTCAATATGCCCTTAACCAACATGCAGTGTTTCCTTGAATGAATTATCCCCCACACCAATATTTGCATTTAGAGTCTTTGCATTGAGGGCTATCTGAAAACGGCTGTGGTGCTGAAGTTGCCTGTGAATGTGGAGTTGGTGGCATGTGAAACCCGCATGTGGAGCATTCGTTTGTGTGGGATGCTCTACCAGGTTCATTCCTAGATAATGCACTCAAAGGGCACGAAGCATAGAGTGTGAAAACTGAGTTTCCTTGAGAGCTGCTTGGAAGCCTGATGTTGTGTGAAGTTAGTGAGCCAAATGGGGTTGTTCTCCCACAAGAACCACTCGGCTGATCCTTCTTCAATATGCCCCTCAGCAACATGCAGTGTTTCCTTGATTGAATTACCCCAACACCAATATTTGCGTCTAGAGCCTTTGCATTGAGGGCTATCTGAAAACGGCTGTGGCGCTGAAGTTGCCTGTGAATGTGGAGTTGGTGGCATGTGAAACCCGCATGTGGAGCATTCGTTTGTGTATGTTGCTCTACCAGGTTCATTCCTAGATAATGCACTCAAAGGGCACTAAGCATAGAGTGTGAAAACTGAGTTTCCTTGAGAGCTGCTTGGAAGCCTGATGGTGTGTGAAGTTAGTGAGTCAAATGCAGTTGTTCTCCCACAAGAACCTTTCGGCTGATCCTTCTTCAATATGCCCTTCACCAACATGCAGTGCTTCCTTGATTGAATTAACTCTCACACCAATATTTGCGTCTAGAGCCTTTGCATTGAGGGCTATCTGAAAACAGCTGTGGCGCTGAAGTTGCCTGTGAATGTGGAGTTGGTGGCATGTGAAACCCGCATGTGGAGCATTCGTTTGTGTGGGATGCTCTACCAGGTTCATTCCTAGATAATGCACTCAAAGGGCACTAAGCATAGAGTGTGAAAACTGAGTTTCCTTGAGAGCTGCTTGGAAGCCTGATGGTGTGTGAAGTTAGTGAGCCAAATGGAGTTGTTCTCCCACAAGAACCACTCGGCTGATCCTTCTTCAATATGCCCTTCACCAACATGCAGTGTTTCCTTGATTGAATTAGCTCTCACACCAATATTTGCTTCTAGAGCCTTTGCATTGAGGGTATCTGAAAACAGCTGTGGCGCTGAAGTTGCCTGTGAATGTGGAGTTGGTGGCATGTGAAACCCGCATGTGGAGCATTCGTTTGTGTGGGATGCTCTACCAGGTTCATTCCTAGATAATGCAGTGAAAGGGCACTAAGCATAGAGTGTGAAAACTGAGTTTCCTTGAGAGCTGCTTGGAAGCCTGATGGTGTGTGAAGTTAGTGAGTCAAATGGAGTTGTTCTCCCACAAGAACCACTCGGCTGATCCTTCTTCAATATGCCCTTCACCAACATGCAGTGTTTCTTTGATTGAATTATCTCTCACACCAATATTTGCGTCTAGAGCCTTTGCATTGAGGGCTATCTGAAAACGGCTGTGGTGCTGAAGTTGCCTGTGAATGTGGAGTTGGTGGCATGTGAAACCCGCATGTGGAGCATTCATTTGTGTGAAATGCTCACCAAGCTTCATTTCAGTCCTAGGTACTCAAAGGGCACTAAGCATAGAGTGTGAAAACTGAGTTTCCTTGAGAGCTGCTTGGAAGCCTGATGGTGTGTGAAGTTAGTGAGCCAAATGGAGTTGTTCTCCCACAAGAACCACTCGGCTGATCCTTCTTCAATATGCTCTTCACCAACATGCAGTGTTTCCTTGATTGAATTATCCCCCACACCAATATTTGCGTCTAGAGCCTTTGCATTGAGGGCTATCTGAAAACGACTGTGGCGCTGAAGTTGCCTGAGAATGTTTAGTTGGTGGCATGTGAAACCCGCATGTGAAGCATTCGTTTGTGTGGGATGCTCACCAAGCTTCATTTTAGTCCTAGGTACTCAAAGGGCACTAAGCATAGAGTGTGAAAATTGAGTTTCCTTGAGAGCTGCTTGGAAGCCTGATGGTGTGTGAAGTTAGTGAGCCAAATGGAGTTGTTCTCCCACAAGAACCACTCGGCTGATCCTTCTTCAATATGCCCTTCAACAACATGCAGTGCTTCCTTGATTGAATTAACTCTCACACCAATATTTGCGTCTAGAGCCTTTGCATTGAGGGCTATCTGAAAACAGCTGTGGCGCTGAAGTTGCCTGTGAATGTGGAGTTGGTGGCATGTGAAACCCGCATGTGGAGCATTCGTTTGTGTGGGATGCTCTACCAGGTTCATTCCTAGATAATGCACTCAAAGGGCACTAAGCATAGAGTGTGAAAACTGAGTTTCCTTGAGAGCTGCTTGGAAGCCTGATGGTGTGTGAAGTTAGTGAGCCAAATGGAGTTGTTCTCCCACAAGAACCACTCGGCTGATCCTTCTTCAATATGCCCTTCACCAACATGCAGTGTTTCCTTGATTGAATTAGCTCTCACACCAATATTTGCTTCTAGAGCCTTTGCATTGAGGGTATCTGAAAACAGCTGTGGCGCTGAAGTTGCCTGTGAATGTGGAGTTGGTGGCATGTGAAACCCGCATGTGGAGCATTCGTTTGTGTGGGATGCTCTACCAGGTTCATTCCTAGATAATGCAGTGAAAGGGCACTAAGCATAGAGTGTGAAAACTGAGTTTCCTTGAGAGCTGCTTGGAAGCCTGATGGTGTGTGAAGTTAGTGAGTCAAATGGAGTTGTTCTCCCACAAGAACCACTCGGCTGATCCTTCTTCAATATGCCCTTCACCAACATGCAGTGTTTCCTTGATTGAATTATCTCTCACACCAATATTTGCGTCTAGAGCCTTTGCATTGAGGGCTATCTGAAAACGGCTGTGGTGCTGAAGTTGCCTGTGAATGTGGAGTTGGTGGCATGTGAAACCCGCATGTGGAGCATTCATTTGTGTGAAATGCTCACCAAGCTTCATTTCAGTCCTAGGTACTCAAAGGGCACTAAGCATAGAGTGTGAAAACTGAGTTTCCTTGAGAGCTGCTTGGAAGCCTGATGGTGTGTGAAGTTAGTGAGCCAAATGGAGTTGTTCTCCCACAAGAACCACTCGGCTGATCCTTCTTCAATATGCTCTTCACCAACATGCAGTGTTTCCTTGATTGAATTATCCCCCACACCAATATTTGCGTCTAGAGCCTTTGCATTGAGGGCTATCTGAAAACGACTGTGGCGCTGAAGTTGCCTGAGAATGTTTAGTTGGTGGCATGTGAAACCCGCATGTGAAGCATTCGTTTGTGTGGGATGCTCACCAAGCTTCATTTTAGTCCTAGGTACTCAAAGGGCACTAAGCATAGAGTGTGAAAATTGAGTTTCCTTGAGAGCTGCTTGGAAGCCTGATGGTGTGTGAAGTTAGTGAGCCAAATGGAGTTGTTCTCCCACAAGAACCACTGGGCTGATCCTTCTTCAATATGCCCTTCACCAACATGCAGTGTTTCCTTGATTGAATTATCTCCCACACCAATATTTGCGTCTAGAGCCTTTGCATTGAGGGCTATCTGAAAACGGCTGTGGCGCTGAAGTTGCCTGTGAATGTGGAGTTGGTGGCATGTGAAGCCCGCATGTGGAGCATTCGTTTGTGTGGGATGCTCTACCAGGTTCATTCCTAGATAATGCACTCAAAGAGCACTAAGCATAGAGTGTGAAAACTGAGTTTCCTTGAGAGCTGCTTGGAAGCCTGATGGTGTGTGAAGTTAGTGAGCCAAATGGAGTTGTTCTCCCACAAGAACTGTTGGCAACGCCCGCGTCGCCACGTAATCCGAGCTGAGCGGAGGGACTAGGGTTACAACGCAGACAACGCAGAGAGACAACACAAGGCAACACACAGTACACCGAATGCCGATCGATGACAGAATTGATCTTTATTGCAACTCCAGACTTTCTTTTATACTCTGCTTAGCTCCTCCCAGTAGTGGCCACCCTAAATCCCTTCAGTTCCTCCCAGTGTTTATCCAATCCTCTAGTGGCCACCCTAAATCCCTTGAGTTTTATCCAATCCCCTGGCAGATAACTTGACAAATAGGAAGCAGGAACTTGCGGTTAAGCCAGTGGCTATATGTATCAGGCCAAAATTACCAATCCTGTTATGTTCTGAGAAACAAGCTAAGCTGTGGAGTTAATCCTTGGGAGACCGGGGCCTGCATGTCCCCCTTTTTTTTTTTTTTTTTTTTTTTTTTAATGGACGCCTGTCTTAGGTTGTCCAGCAGTCAGTTGACGCCTTACCCGTCATGGGGAGCCCCACCTGGGGAATCCCTGTCTTAGGTTGGTCATCAGCGCTGCCAGATCTTACCCGTCTCTGGCTGCCCATCACACCATGTTTAGCACTAGGGTTTTCCACAGCTAAAGCCATCATGGTTTGTCAAATAATGACCTGCTCCCAGGCTTATTGCCTGCATAGGCGGCAAAGAAGAGTAAACTGTACTGCAATCATGGCTATGACCATCAGCCTCATGGCCAAGATTCCGCTTTTTTCCTAAAACATCCATGCTGCCAGTTAAATGCCATTTCACAGGGGTAACACATATATGATGGTAAATCGGGGAGCAGCTGGAGATCTGCGTTTCCCATGGGCAGGATATCAGGAAGTTGCACCACTGCTGTCAGGGTCTCCTATCCTGCAAGAACATCATTAGGAGTGGGATCATGTTGAGTTGGAGCCAAGGAGATTTGTCGTGTAAGTCTCTCGGGAACCCATCTAGGTGTTTCTTCATCCTGGGGAAAAACACAAACAGAGCCTCGCCCCCACGTTAGTACTGGATCTGGTCCTCGCCATTTATTTGTGGCCAGATCTTTCCATTTTACTTGGCCTTTATTCTCATTAGAAGGGCGAAGCCAATGGCGCTCTGCAGGAGCTACATCATTAGTGACAGTTAAAAAATTTAACACATAGATGGCAGATGCCAGTAAGGAATGGGGTGAGCTGCAATGCTCAGCCACATCCCCCTTCTTTATTTTTTCTAAATAAACTTTAAGGGTGCGGTTAGCACGTTCAACAATGGCTTGACCCTGAGGATTATAAGGAATGCCTGTTTTGTGAGTTATATTAAAATCTTGGCAGAACTTCTCAAAACCTTGGCTAACATAGGCCGGTCCATTATCGGTCTTAATTTGTTTGGGGACGCCCATATAGGCAAAGGCCTGTAAACAGTGGGCTTTAACATCTTTTAATTTCTCTCCTGAATGAGCGGAGGCATATATTACATGGGAATAGGTATCAACTGAAACATGCACATATTGAAGTTTTCCAAAGGAAGGGACGTGGGTAACATCCATTTGCCACACATGATTGGGCAATAACCCTCTGGGATTAACC
>NW_026700572.1:0-40508 GCF_030435755.1 Ochotona princeps
TGAGAGCTGGTTGGAAGCCTGATGGTGTGTGAAGTTAGTGAGCCAAATGGAGTTGTTCTCCCACAAGAACCACTCGGCTGATGCTTCTTCAATATGCCCTTCACCAACATGCAGTGTTTCCTTGATTGAATTAGCTCTCACACCAATATTTGCGTCTAGAGCCTTTGCATTGAGGGCTATCTGAAAACGGCTGTGGCGCTGAAGTTGCCTGTGAATGTGGAGTTGGTGGCATGTGAAACCCGCAAGTGGAGCATTCGTTTATGTGGGATGCACTCCAGGTTCATTCCTAGATAATGCACTCAAAGGGCACTAAGCATAGAGTGTGAAAACTGAGTTTCCTTGAGAGCTGCTTGGAAGCCTGATGGTGTGTGAAGTTAGTGAGCCAAATGGAGTTGTTCTCCCACAAGAACCACTCGGCTGATCCTTCTTCAATATGCCCTTCACCAACATGCAGTGTTTCCTTGATTGAATTAGCTCTCACACCAATATTTGCGTCTAGAGCCTTTGCATTGAGGGCTATCTGAAAACGACTCTGGCGCTGAAGTTGCCTGTGAATGTGGAGGTGGTGGCATGTGAAACCCGCATGTGGAGCATTCGTTTATGTGGGATGCTCTCTCAGCTTCTTTTCAGTCCTAGGAACTCAAAGGGCACTAAGCGTAGAGTGTGAAAACTGAGTTTCCTTGAGAGCTGGTTGGAAGCCTGATGGTGTGTGAAGTTAGTTAGCCAAATGGAGTTGTTCTCCCACAAGAACCACTCGGCTGATCCTTCTTCAATATGCCCTTCACCAACATGCAGTGTTTCCTTGATTGAAGTAGCTCTCACACCAATATTTGCGTCTAGAGCCTTTGCATTGAGGGCTATCTGAAAACGGCTGTGGCGCTGAAGTTGCCTGTGAATGTGGAGTTGGTGGCATGTGAAACCAGCATGTGGAGCATTCGTTTGTGTGGGATGCTCTACCAGGTTCATTTCAGTCCTAGCCATACAAAGAGCACTAAGCATAGAGTGTGAAAACTGAGTTTCCTTGAGAGCTGCTTGGAAGCCTGATGGTGTGAAGTTAGTGAGCCAAATGG
Source organism: Ochotona princeps (assembly GCF_030435755.1). Classification (NCBI taxonomy): domain Eukaryota; kingdom Metazoa; phylum Chordata; class Mammalia; order Lagomorpha; family Ochotonidae; genus Ochotona; species Ochotona princeps. Next base: position 1,071 of record NW_026700572.1, read on the forward strand.
AGTTTTTCTCCCACAAGAACCACTCGGCTGATCCTTCTTCAATATGCCCTTCACCAACATGCAGTGTTTCCTTGATTGAATTAGCTCTCACACCAATATTTGCGTCTAGAGCCTTTGCATTGAGGGCTATCTGAAAACGGCTGTGGCGCTGAAGTTGCCTGTGAATGTGGAGTTGGTGGCATGTGAAACCCGCATGTGGAGCATTCGTTTGTGTGGGATGCTCTACCAGGTTCATTCCTAGATAATGCACTCAAAGGGCACTAAGCATAGAGTGTGAAAACTGAGTTTCCTTGAGAGCTGTTTGGAAGCCTGATGGTGTGTGAAGTTAGTGAGCCAAATGGAGTTGTTCTCCCACAAGAACCACTCGGCTGATCCTTCTTCAATATGCCCTTCACCAACATGCAGTGTTTCCTTGATTGAATTAGCTCTCACACCAATATTTGTGTCTAGAGCCTTTGCATTGAGGGCTATCTGAAAATGGCTGTGGCGCTGAAGTTGCCTGTGAATGTGGAGTTGGTGGCATGTGAAACCCGCATGTGGAGCATTCGTTTATGTGGGATGCTCTCCCAGCTTCATTAGAGTCCTAGGCGCTCTTAGGGCACTAAGCATAGAGTGTGAAAACTGAGTTTCCTTGAGAGCTGGTTGGAAGCCTGATGGTGTGTGAAGTTAGTGAGCCAAATGGAGTTGTTCTCCCTCAAGAACCACTAGGCTGATCCTTCTTCAATATGCCCTTCACCAACATGCAGTGTTTCCTTGATTGAATTAGCTCTCACACCAATATTTGCGTCTAGAGCCTTTGCATTGAGGGCTATCTGAAAACGGCTGTGGCGCTGAAGTTGCCTGTGAATGTGGAGTTGGTGGCATGTGAAACCCGCATGTGGAGCATTCGTTTATGTGGGATGCTCTCCAAGCTTCATTTCAGTCCTAGGCACTCATAGGGCACTAAGCATAGAGTGTGAAAACTGAGTTTCCTTGAGAGCTGGTTGGAAGCCTGATGGTGTGTGAAGTTAGTGAGCCAAATGGAGTTGTTCTCCCACAAGAACCACTCGGCTGATCCTTCTTCAATATGCCCTTCACCAACATGCAGTGTTTCCTTGATTGAATTAGCTCTCACACCAATATTTGTGTCTAGAGCCTTTGCATTGAGGGCTATCTGAAAACGGCTGTGGCGCTGAAGTTGCCTGTGAATGTGGAGTTGGTGGCATGTGAAACCCGCAAGTGGAGCATTCGTTTATGTGGGATGCACTCCAGGTTCATTCCTAGACAATGCACTCAAAGGGCACTAAGCATAGAGTGTGAAAACTGAGTTTCCTTGAGAGCTGCTTGGAAGCCTGATGGTGTGTGAAGTTAGTGAGCCAAATGGAGTTGTTCTCCCACAAGAACCACTCGGCTGATCCTTCTTCAATATGCCCTTCACCAACATGCAGTGTTTTCTTGATTGAATTAGCTCTCACACCAATATTTGCGTCTAGAGCCTTTGCATTGAGGGCTATCTGAAAACGGCTGTGGCGCTGAAGTTGCCTGTGAATGTGGAGTTGGTGGCATGTGAAACCCGCAAGTGGAGCATTCGTACGTGTGGGATGCTCTACCATGTTCATTCCTAGATAATGGACTCAAAGGGCACTAAGCATAGACTGTGAAAACTGAGTTTCTTTGAGAGCTGCTTGGAAGCCTGATGGTGTGTGAAGTTAGTGAGCCAAATGGAGTTGTTCTCCCACAAGAACCACTCGGCTGATTTTTCTTCAATATGCCCTTCACCAACATGCAGTGTTTCCTTGATTGAATTAGCTCTCACACCAATATTTGCGTCTAGAGCCTTTGCATTGAGGGCTATCTGAAAACGGCTGTGGCGCTGAAGTTGCCTGTGAATGTGGAGTTGGTGGCATGTGAAACCCGCATGTGGAGCATTCGTTTATGTGGGATGCACTCCAGGTTCATTCCTAGATAATGCACTCAAAGGGCACTAAGCATAGAGTGTGAAAACTGAGTTTCCTTGAGGGCTGCTTGGAAGCCTGATGGTGTGTGAAGTTAGTGAGCCAAATGGAGTTGTTCTCCCACAAGAACCACTCGGCTGATCCTTCTTCAATATGCCCTTCACCAACATGCAGTGTTTCCTTGATTGAATTAGCTCTCACACCAATATTTGCGTCTAGAGCCTTTGCATTGAGGGCTATCTGAAAACGGCTGTGGCGCTGAAGTTGCCTGTGAATGTGGAGTTGGTGGCATGTGAAACCCGCATGTGGAGCATTCGTTTATGTGGGATGCTCTACCAGCTTCTTTTCAGTCCTAGGAACTCAAAGGGCACTAAGCGTAGAGTGTGAAAACTGAGTTTCCTTGAGAGCTGGTTGGAAGCCTGATGGTGTGTGAAGTTAGTGAGCCAAATGGAGTTGTTCTCCCACAAGAACCACTCGGCTGATCCTTCTTCAATATGCCCTTCACCAACATGCAGTGTTTCCTTGATTGAAGTAGCTCTCACACCAATATTTGCGTCTAGAGCCTTTGCATTGAGGGCTATCTGAAAACGGCTGTGGCGCTGAAGTTGCCTGTGAATGTGGAGTTGGTGGCATGTGAAACCCGCATGTGGAGCATTCGTTTGTGTGGGATGCTCTACCAGGTTCATTTCAGTCCTAGGCATACAAAGAGCACTAAGCATAGAGTGTGAAAACTGAGTTTCCTTGAGAGCTGCTTGGAAGCCTGATGGTGTGTGAAGTTAGTGAGCCAAATGGAGTTGTTCTCCCACAAGAACCACTCGGCTGATCCTTCTTCAATATGCCCTTCACCAACATGCAGTGTTTCCTTGATTGAATTAGCTCTCACACCAATATTTGCGTCTAGAGCCTTTGCATTGAGGGCTATCTGAAAACGGCTGTGGCGCTGAAGTTGCCTGTGAATGTGGAGTTGGTGGCATGTGAAACCCGCATGTGGAGCATTCGTTTATCTGGGATGCTCGCCAAGCTTCATTTCAGTCCTAGGCACTCAAAGGGCACTAAGCATAGAGTGTGAAAACTGAGTTTCCTTGAGAGCTGCTTGGAAGCCTGATGGTGTGTGAAGTTAGTGAGCCAAATGGAGTTGTTCTCCCACAAGAACCACTCGGCTGATCCTTCTTCAATATGCCCTTCACCAACATGCAGTGTTTCCTTGATTGAATTAGCTCTCACATCAATATTTGCGTCTAGAGCCTTTGCTTTGAGGGCTATCTGAAAACGGCTGTGGCGCTGAAGTTGCCTGTGAATGTGGAGTTGGTGGCATGTGAAACCCGCATGTGGAGCATTCGTTTGTGTGGGATGCTCTACCAGGTTCATTCCTAGATAATGCACTCAAAGGGCACTAAGAATAGAGTGTGAAAACTGAGTTTCCTTGAGAGCTGTTTGGAAGCCTGATGGTGTGTGAAGTTAGTGAGCCAAATGGAGTTGTTCTCCCACAAGAACCACTCGGCTGATCCTTCTTCAATATGCCCTTCACCAACATGCAGTGTTTCCTTGATTGAATTAGCTCTCACACCAATATTTGCGTCTAGAGCCTTTGCATTGAGGGCTATCTGAAAACGGCTGTGGCGCTGAAGTTGCCTGTGAATGTGGAGTTGGTGGCATGTGAAATCCGCATGTGGAGCATTCATTTATGTGGGATGCTCTCCAAGCTTCATTTCAGTCCTAGGCACTCAAAGGGCACTAAGCATAGAGTGTGAAAACTGAGTTTCCTTGAGAGCTGCTTGGAAGCCTGATGGTGTGTGAAGTTACTGAGCCAAATGGAGTTGTTCTCCCACAAGAACCACTCGGCTGATCCTTCTTCAATATGCCCTTCACCAACATGCAGTGTTTCCTTGATTGAATTAGCTCTCACACCAATATTTGCGTCTAGAGCCTTTGCATTGAGGGCTATCTGAAAACGGCTGTGGCGCTGAAGTTGCCTGTGAATGTGGAGTTGGTGGCATGTGAAACCCGCATGTGGAGCATTCGTTTGTGTGGGATGCTCTACCAGGTTCATTCCTAGTCAATGCACTCAAAGGGCACTAAGCATAGAGTGTGAAAACTGAGTTTCCTTGAGAGCTGCTTGGAAGCCTGATGGTGTGTGAAGTTAGTGAGCCAAATGGAGTTGTTCTCCCACAAGAACCACTCGGCTGATCCTTCTTCAATATGCCCTTCACCAACATGCAGTGTTTCCTTGATTGAATTAGCTCTCACACCAATATTTGCGTCTAGAGCCTTTGCATTGAGGGCTATCTGAAAACGGCTGTGGCGCTGAAGTTGCCTGTGAATGCGGAGTTGGTGGCATGTGAAACCCGCAAGTGGAGCATTCGTTTATGTGGGATGCACTCCAGGTTCATTCCTAGTCAATGCACTCAAAGGGCACTAAGCATAGAGTGTGAAAACTGAGTTTCCTTGAGAGCTGCTTGGAAGCCTGATGGTGTGTGAAGTTACTGAGCCAAATGGAGTTGTTCTCCCACAAGAACCACTCGGCTGATCCTTCTTCAATATGCCCTTCACCAACATGCAGTGTTTCCTTGATTGAATTAGCTCTCACACCAATATTTGCGTCTATAGCCTTTGCATTGAGGGCTATCTGAAAACGGCTGTGGCGCTGAAGTTGCCTGTGAATGTGGAGTTGGTGGCATGTGAAACCCGCATGTGGAGCATTCGTTTGTGTGGGATGCTCTACCAGGTTCATTCCCAGATAATGCACTCAAAGGGCACTAAGCATAGAGTGTGAAAACTGAGTTTCCTTGAGAGCTGTTTGGAAGCCTGATGGTGTGTGAAGTTAGTGAGCCAAATGGAGTTGTTCTCCCACAAGAACCACTCGGCTGATCCTTCTTCAATATGCCCTTCACCAACATGCAGTGTTTCCTTGATTGAATTAGCTCTCACACCAATATTTGTGTCTAGAGCCTTTGTATTGAGGGCTATCTGAAAATGGCTGTGGCGCTGAAGTTGCCTGTGAATGTGGAGTTGGTGGCATGTGAAACCCGCATGTGGAGCATTCGTTTATGTGGGATGCTCTCCCACCTTCATTTCAGTCCTAGGAACTCAAAGGCACTAAGCTTAGAGTGTGAAAACTGAGTTTCCTTGAGAGCTGTTTGGAAGCCTGATGGTGTGTGAAGTTAGTGAGCCAAATGGAGTTGTTCTCCCACAAGAACCACTCGGCTGATCCTTCTTCAATATGCCCTTCACCAACATGCAGTGTTTCCTTGATTGAATTAGCTCTCACACCAATATTTGCGTCTAGAGCCTTTGCATTGAGGGCTATCTGAAAACGGCTGTGGCGCTGAAGTTGCCTGTGAATGTGGAGTTGGTGGCATGTGAAACCCGCATGTGGAGCATTCGTTTATGTGGGATGCTCGCCAAGCTTCATTTCAGTCCTAGGCACTCATAGGGCACTAAGCATAGAGTGTGAAAACTGAGTTTCCTTGAGAGCTGCTTGGAAGCCTGATGGTGTGTGACGTTAGTGAGCCAAATGGAGTTGTTCTCCCACAAGAACCACTCGGCTGATCCTTCTTCAATATGCCCTTCACCAACATGCAGTGTTTCCTTGTTTGAATTAGCTCTCACACCAATATTTGCGTCTAGAGCCTTTGCATTGAGGGCTATCTGAAAACGGCTGTGGCGCTGAAGTTGCCTGTGAATGTGGAGTTGGTGGCATGTGAAACCCGCATGTGGAGCATTCGTTTATGTGGGATGCTCTCCAAGCTTCATTTCAGTCCTAGGCACTCAAAGGGCACTAAGCATAGAGTGTGAAAACTGAGTTTCCTTGAGAGCTGCTTGGAAGCCTGATGGTGTGTGAAGTTAGTGAGCCAAATGGAGTTGTTCTCCCACAAGAACCACTCGGCTGATCCTTCTTCAATATGCCCTTCACCAACATGCAGTGTTTCCTTGATTGAATTAGCTCTCACACCAATATTTGCGTCTAGAGCCTTTGCATTGAGGGCTATCTGAAAACGGCTGTGGCGCTGAAGTTGCCTGTGAATGTGGAGTTGGTGGCATGTGAAACCCGCATGTGGAGCATTCGTTTGTGTGGGATGCTCTACCAGGTTCATTCCTAGATAATGCACTCAAAGGGCACTAAGCATAGAGTGTGAAAACTGAGTTTCCTTGAGAGCTGTTTGGAAGCCTGATGGTGTGTGAAGTTAGTGAGCCAAATGGAGTTGTTCTCCCACAAGAACCACTCGGCTGATCCTTCTTCAATATGCCCTTCACCAACATGCAGTGTTTCCTTGATTGAATTAGCTCTCACACCAATATTTGCGTCTAGAGCCTTTGCATTGAGGGCTATCTGAAAACGGCTGTGGCGCTGAAGTTGCCTGTGAATGTGGAGTTGGTGGCATGTGAAACCCGCATGTGGAGCATTCGTTTGTGTGGGATGCTCTACCAGGTTCATTTCAGTCCTAGTCATATAAAGCGCACTAAGCATAGAGTGTTAAAACTGAGTTTCCTTGAGAGCTGCTTGGAAGCCTGATGGTGTGTGAAGTTAGTGAGCCAAATGGAGTTGTTCTCCCACAAGAACCACTCGGCTGATCCTTCTTCAATATGCCCTTCACCAACATGCAGTGTTTCCTTGATTGAATTAGCTCTCACACCAATATTTGTGTCTAGAGCCTTTGTATTGAGGGGTATCTGAAAATGGCTGTGGCGCTGAAGTTGCCTGTGAATGTGGAGTTGGTGGCATGTGAAACCCGCATGTGGAGCATTCGTTTATGTGGGATGCTCTCCCACCTTCATTTCAGTCCTAGGAACTCAAAGGCACTAAGCTTAGAGTGTGAAAACTGAGTTTCCTTGAGAGCTGTTTGGAAGCCTGATGGTGTGTGAAGTTAGTGAGCCAAATGGAGTTGTTCTCCCACAAGAACCACTCGGCTGATCCTTCTTCAATATGCCCTTCACCAACATGCAGTGTTTCCTTGATTGAATTAGCTCTCACACCAATATTTGCGTCTAGAGCCTTTGCATTGAGGGCTATCTGAAAACGGCTGTGGCGCTGAAGTTGCCTGTGAATGTGGAGTTGGTGGCATGTGAAACCCGCATGTGGAGCATTCGTTTATGTGGGATGCTCGCCAAGCTTCATTTCAGTCCTAGGCACTCATAGGGCACTAAGCATAGAGTGTGAAAACTGAGTTTCCTTGAGAGCTGCTTGGAAGCCTGATGGTGTGTGACGTTAGTGAGCCAAATGGAGTTGTTCTCCCACAAGAACCACTCGGCTGATCCTTCTTCAATATGCCCTTCACCAACATGCAGTGTTTCCTTGTTTGAATTAGCTCTCACACCAATATTTGCGTCTAGAGCCTTTGCATTGAGGGCTATCTGAAAACGGCTGTGGCGCTGAAGTTGCCTGTGAATGTGGAGTTGGTGGCATGTGAAACCCGCATGTGGAGCATTCGTTTATGTGGGATGCTCTCCAAGCTTCATTTCAGTCCTAGGCACTCAAAGGGCACTAAGCATAGAGTGTGAAAACTGAGTTTCCTTGAGAGCTGCTTGGAAGCCTGATGGTGTGTGAAGTTAGTGAGCCAAATGGAGTTGTTCTCCCACAAGAACCACTCGGCTGATCCTTCTTCAATATGCCCTTCACCAACATGCAGTGTTTCCTTGATTGAATTAGCTCTCACACCAATATTTGCGTCTAGAGCCTTTGCATTGAGGGCTATCTGAAAACGGCTGTGGCGCTGAAGTTGCCTGTGAATGTGGAGTTGGTGGCATGTGAAACCCGCATGTGGAGCATTCGTTTGTGTGGGATGCTCTACCAGGTTCATTCCTAGATAATGCACTCAAAGGGCACTAAGCATAGAGTGTGAAAACTGAGTTTCCTTGAGAGCTGTTTGGAAGCCTGATGGTGTGTGAAGTTAGTGAGCCAAATGGAGTTGTTCTCCCACAAGAACCACTCGGCTGATCCTTCTTCAATATGCCCTTCACCAACATGCAGTGTTTCCTTGATTGAATTAGCTCTCACACCAATATTTGCGTCTAGAGCCTTTGCATTGAGGGCTATCTGAAAACGGCTGTGGCGCTGAAGTTGCCTGTGAATGTGGAGTTGGTGGCATGTGAAACCCGCATGTGGAGCATTCGTTTGTGTGGGATGCTCTACCAGGTTCATTTCAGTCCTAGTCATATAAAGCGCACTAAGCATAGAGTGTTAAAACTGAGTTTCCTTGAGAGCTGCTTGGAAGCCTGATGGTGTGTGAAGTTAGTGAGCCAAATGGAGTTGTTCTCCCACAAGAACCACTCGGCTGATCCTTCTTCAATATGCCCTTCACCAACATGCAGTGTTTCCTTGATTGAATTAGCTCTCACACCGATATTTGCGTCTAGAGCCTTTGCATTGAGGGCTACCTGAAAACGGCTGTGGCGCTGAAGTTGCCTGTGAATGTGGAGTTGGTGGCATGTGAAACCCGCATGTGGAGCATTCGTTTGTGTGGGATGCTCTACCAGGTTCATTCCTAGATAATGCACTCAAAGGGCACTAAGCATAGAGTGTGAAAACTGAGTTTCCTTGAGAGCTGTTTGGAAGCCTGATGGTGTGTGAAGTTAGTGAGCCAAATGGAGTTGTTCTCCCACAAGAACCACTCGGCTGATCCTTCTTCAATATGCCCTTCACCAACATGCAGTGTTTCCTTGATTGAATTAGCTCTCACACCAATATTTGCGTCTAGAGCCTTTGCATTGAGGGCTATCTGAAAACGGCTGTGGCGCTGAAGTTGCCTGTGAATGTGGAGTTGGTGGCATGTGAAATCCGCATGTGGAGCATTCGTTTATGTGGGATGCTCTCCAAGCTTCATTTCAGTCCTAGGCACTCAAAGGGCACTAAGCATAGAGTGTGAAAACTGAGTTTCCTTGAGAGCTGCTTGGAAGCCTGATGGTGTGTGAAGTTAGTGAGCCAAATGGAGTTGTTCTCCCACAAGAACCACTCGGCTGATCCTTCTTCAATATGCCCTTCACCAACATGCAGTGTTTCCTTGATTGAATTAGCTCTCACACCAATATTTGCGTCTAGAGCCTTTGCATTGAGGGCTATCTGAAAACGGCTGTGGCGCTGAAGTTGCCTGTGAATGTGGAGTTGGTGGCATGTGAAACCCGCAAGTGGAGCATTCGTTTATGTGGGATGCACTCCAGGTTCATTCATAGTCAATGCATTCAAAGGGCACTAAGCATAGAGTGTGAAAACTGAGTTTCCTTGAGAGCTGCTTGGAAGCCTGATGGTGTGTGAAGTTAGTGAGCCAAATGGAGTTGTTCTCCCACAAGAACCACTCGGCTGATCCTTCTTCAATATGCCCTTCACCAACATGCAGTGTTTCCTTGATTGAATTAGCTCTCACACCAATATTTGTGTCTAGAGCCTTTGCATTGAGGGCTATCTGAAAACGGCTGTGGCGCTGAAGTTGCCTGTGAATGTGGAGTTGGTGGCATGTGAAACCCGCAAGTGGAGCATTCGTTTATGTGGGATGCACTCCAGGTTCATTCCTAGTCAATGCACTCAAAGGGCACTAAGCATAGAGTGTGAAAACTGAGTTTCCTTGAGAGCTGCTTGGAAGCCTGATGGTGTGTGAAGTTAGTGAGCCAAATGGAGTTGTTCTCCCACAAGAACCACTCGGCTGATCCTTCTTCAATATGCCCTTCACCAACATGCAGTGTTTCCTTGATTGAATTAGCTCTCACACCAATATTTGCGTCTAGAGCCTTTGCATTGAGGGCTATCTGAAAACGGCTGTGGCGCTGAAGTTGCCTGTGAATGTGGAGTTGGTGGCATGTGAAACCCGCATGTGGAGCATTCGTTGTGTGGGATGCTCTACCAGGTTCATTCCCAGATAATGCACTCAAAGGGCACTAAGCATAGAGTGTGAAAACTGAGTTTCCTTGAGAGCTGTTTGGAAGCCTGATGGTGTGTGAAGTTAGTGAGCCAAATGGAGTTGTTCTCCCACAAGAACCACTCGGCTGATCTTTCTTCAATATGCCCTTCACCAACATGCAGTGTTTCCTTGATTGAATTAGCTCTCACACCAATATTTGTGTCTAGAGCCTTTGTATTGAGGGCTATCTGAAAATGGCTGTGGCGCTGAAGTTGCCTGTGAATGTGGAGTTGGTGGCATGTGAAACCCGCATGTGGAGCATTCGTTTATGTGGGATGCTCTCCCACCTTCATTTCAGTCCTGGGAACTCAAAGGCACTAAGCTTAGAGTGTGAAAACTGAGTTTCCTTGAGAGCTGTTTGGAAGCCTGATGGTGTGTGAAGTTAGTGAGCCAAATGGAGTTGTTCTCCCACAAGAACCACTCGGCTGATCCTTCTTCAATATGCCCTTCACCAACATGCAGTGTTTCCTTGATTGAATTAGCTCTCACACCAATATTTGCGTCTAGAGCCTTTGCATTGAGGGCTATCTGAAAACGGCTGTGGCGCTGAAGTTGCCTGTGAATGTGGAGTTGGTGGCATGTGAAACCCGCATGTGGAGCATTCGTTTATGTGGGATGCTCTCCCAGCTTCATTTCAGTCCTAGGAACTCAAAGGGCACTAAGCATAGAGTGTGAAAACTGAGTTTCCTTGAGAGCTGCTTGGAAGCCTGATGGTGTGTGAAGTTAGTTAGCCAAATGGAGTTGTTCTCCCACAAGAACCACTCGGCTGATCCTTCTTCAATATGCCCTTCACCAACATGCAGTGTTTCCTTGATTGAATTAGCTCTCACACCAATATTTGCGTCTAGAGCCTTTGCATTGAGGGCTATCTGAAAACGGCTGTGGCGCTGAAGTTGCCTGTGAATGTGGAGTTGGTGGCATGTGAAACCCGCATGTGGAGCATTCGTTTGTGTGGGATGCTCTACCATGTTCATTCCTAGATAATGCACTCAAAGGGCACTAAGCATAGAGTGTGAAAACTGAGTTTCCTTGAGAGCTGTTTGGAAGCCTGATGGTGTGTGAAGTTAGTGAGCCAAATGGAGTTGTTCTCCCACAAGAACCACTCGGCTGAACCTTCTTCAATATGCCCTTCACCAACATGCAGTGTTTCCTTGATTGAATTAGCTCTCACACCAATATTTGCGTCTAGAGCCTTTGCATTGAGGGCTATCTGAAAACGGCTGTGGCGCTGAAGTTGCCTGTGAATGTGGAGTTGGTGGCATGTGAAATCCGCATGTTGAGCATTCGTTTATGTGGGATGCTCTCCAAGCTTCATTTCAGTCCTAGGCACTCAAAGGGCACTAAGCATAGAGTGTGAAAACTGAGTTTCCTTGAGAGCTGCTTGGAAGCCTGATGGTGTGTGAAGTTAGTGAGCCAAATGCAGTTGTTCTCCCACAAGAACCACTCGGCTGATCCTTCTTCAATATGCCCTTGACCAACATGCAGTGTTTCCTTGATTGAATAAGCTCTCACACCAATATTTGTGTCTAGAGCCTTTGCATTGAGGGCTATCTGAAAACGGCTGTGGCGCTGAAGTTGCCTGTGAATGTGGAGTTGGTGGCATGTGAAACCCGCATGTGGAGCATTCGTTTATGTGGGATGCTCTCCAAGCTTCATTTCAGTCCTAGGCACACAAAGAGCACTAAGCATAGAGTGTGAAAACTGAGTTTCCTTGAGAGCTGCTTGGAAGCCTGATGGTGTGTGAAGTTAGTGAGCCAAATGGAGTTGTTCTCCCACAAGAACCACTCGGCTGATCCTTCTTCAATATGCCCTTCACCAACATGCAGTGTTTCCTTGATTGAATTAGCTCTCACACCAATATTTGCGTCTAGAGCCTTTGCATTGAGGGCTATCTGAAAACGGCTGTGGCGCTGAAGTTGCCTGTGAATGTGGAGTTGGTGGCATGTGAAACCCGCATGTGGAGCATTCGTTTGTGTGGGATGCTCTACCAGGTTCATTCCCAGATAATGCACTCAAAGGGCACTAAGCATAGAGTGTGAAAACTGAGTTTCCTTGAGAGCTGCTTGGAAGCCTGATGGTGTGTGACGTTAGTGTGCCAAATGGAGTTGTTCTCCCACAAGAACCACTCGGCTGATCCTTCTTCAATATGCCCTTCACCAACATGCAGTGTTTCCTTGATTGAATTAGCTCTCACACCAATATTTGCGTCTAGAGCCTTTGCATTGAGGGCTATCTGAAAACGGCTGTGGCGCTGAAGTTGCCTGTGAATGTGGAGTTTGGTGGCATGTGAAACCCGCATGTGGAGCATTCGTTTATGTGGGATGCTCTCCAAGCTTCATTTCAGTCCTAGGCACTCAAAGGGCACTAAGCATAGAGTGTGAAAACTGAGTTTCCTTGAGAGCTGCTTGGAAGCCTGATGGTGTGTGAAGTTAGTGAGCCAAATGGAGTTGTTCTCCCACAGAAACCACTCGGCTGATCCTTCTTCAATATGCCCTTCACCAACATGCAGTGTTCCTTGATTGAATTAGCTCTCACACCAATATTTGCGTCTAGAGCCTTTGCATTGAGGGCTATCTGAAAATGGCTGTGGCGCTGAAGTTGCCTGTGAATGTGGAGTTGGTGGCATGTGAAACCCGCATGTGGAGCATTCGTTTGTGTGGGATGCTCTACCAGGTTCATTCCTAGATAATGCACTCAAAGGGCACTAAGCATAGAGTGTGAAAACTGAGTTTCCTTGAGAGCTGCTTGGAAGCCTGATGGTGTGTGAAGTTAGTGAGCCAAATGGAGTTGTTCTCCCACAAGAACCACTCGGCTGATCCTTCTTCAATATGCCCCTTCACCAACATGCAGTGTTTCCTTGATTGAATTAGCTCTCACACCAATATTTGCGTCTAGAGCCTTTGCATTGAGGGCTATCTGAAAATGGCTGTGGCGCTGAAGTTGCCTGTGAATGTGGAGTTGGTGGCATGTGAAACCCGCATGTGGAGCATTCGTTTGTGTGGGATGCTCTACCAGGTTCATTTCAGTCCTAGCCATACAAAGAGCACTAAGCATAGAGTGTGAAAACTGAGTTTCCTTGAGAGCTGCTTGGAAGCCTGATGGTGTGTGAAGTTAGTGCGCCAAATGGAGTTGTTCTCCCACAAGAACCACTCGGCTGATTCTTCTTCAATATGCCCTTCACCAACATGCAGTGTTTCCTTGATTGAATTAGCTCTCACACCAATATTTGCGTCTAGAGCCTTTGCATTGAGGGCTATCTGAAAACGGCTGTGGCGCTGAAGTTGCCTGTGAATGTGGAGTTGGTGGCATGTGAAACCCGCATGTGGAGCATTCGTTTATGTGGGATGCACTCCAGGTTCATTCCTAGTCAATGCACTCAAAGGGCACTAAGCATAGAGTGTGAAAACTGAGTTTCCTTGAGAGCTGCTTGGAAGCCTGATGGTGTGTGCAGTTAGTGAGCCAAATGGAGTTGTTCTCCCACAAGAACCACTCGGCTGATCCTTCTTCAATATGCCCTTCACCAACATGCAGTGTTTCCTTGATTGAATTAGCTCTCACACCAATATTTGCGTCTAGAGCCTTTGCATTGAGGGCTATCTGAAACGACTGTGGCGCTGAAGTTGCCTGTGAATGTGGAGTTGGTGGCATGTGAAACCCGCATGTGGAGCATTCGTTTGTGTGGGATGCTCTACCAGGTTCATTCCTAGATAATGCACTCAAAGGGCACTAAGCATAGAGTGTGAAAACTGAGTTTCCTTGAGAGCTGCTTGAAGCCTGATGGTGTGTGAAGTTAGTGAGCCAAATGGAGTTGTTCTCCCACAAGAACCACTCGGCTGATCCTTCTTCAATATGCCCTTCACCAACATGCAGTGTTTCCTTGATTGAATTAGCTCTCACACCAATATTTGCGTCTAGAGCCTTTGCATTGAGGGCCATCTGAAAATGGCTGTGGCGCTGAAGTTGCCTGTGAATGTGGAGGTTGGTGGCATGTGAAACCCGCATGTGGAGCATTCGTTTATGTGGGATGCTCTCCAAGCTTCATTTCAGTCCTAGGCACTCATAGGGCACTAAGCATAGAGTGTGAAAGCTGAGTTTCCTTGAGAGCTGCTAGGAAGCCTGATGGTGTGTGACGTTAGTGTGCCAAATGGAGTTGTTCTCCCACAAAAACCACTCGGCTGATCCTTCTTCAATATGCCCTTCACCAACATGCAGTGTTTCCTTGATTGAATTAGCTCTCACACCAATATTTGCGTCTAGAGCCTTTGCATTGAGGGCTATCTGAAAACGGCTGTGGCGCTGAAGTTGCCTGTGAATGTGGAGTTGGGTGGCATGTGAAACCCGCATGTGGAGCATTCGTTTGTGTGGGATGCTCTACCAGGTTCATTTCACTCCTAGCCATACAAAGAGCACTAAGCATAGAGTGTGAAAACTGAGTTTCCTTGAGAGCTGCTTGGAAGCCTGATGGTGTGTGAAGTTAGTGAGCCAAATGGAGTTGTTCTCCCACAAGAACCACTCGGCTGATCCTTCTTCAATATGCTCTTCACCAACATGCAGTGTTTCCTTGATTGAATTAGCTCTCACACCAATATTTGCGTCTAAAGCCTTTGCATTGAGGGCTATCTGAAAACGACTGTGGCGCTGAAGTTGCCTGTGAATGTGGAGTTGGTGGCATGTGAATCCCGCAAGTGGAGCATTCGTACGTGTGGGATGCTCTACCATGTTCATTCCTAGATAATGCACTCAAAGGGCACTAAGCATAGATTGTGAAAACTGAGTTTCCTTGAGAGCTGCTTGGAAGCCTGATGTTGTGTGAAGTTAGTGAGCCCAATGGAGTTGTTCTCCCACAAGAACCACTCGGCTGATCCTTCTTCAATATGCCCTTCACCAACATGCAGTGTTTCCTTGATTGAATTAGCTCTCACACCAATATTTGCGTCTAGAGCCTTTGCATTGAGGGCTATCTGAAAACGGCTGTGGCGCTGAAGTTGCCTGTGAATGTGGAGTTGGTGGCATGTGAAACCCGCATGTGGAGCATTAGTTTATGTGGGATGCTCTCCAGGCTTCATTTCAGTCCTAGGCACTCAAAGGGCACTAAGCATAGAGTGTGAAAACTGAGTTTCCTTGAGAGCTGCTTGGAAGCCTGATGGTGTGTGAAGTTAGTGAGCCAAATGGAGTTGTTCTCCCACAAGAACCACTCGGCTGATCCTTCTTCAATATGCCCTTCACCAACATGCAGTGTTTCCTTGATTGAATTAGCTCTCACACCAATATTTGCGTCTAGAGCCTTTGCATTGAGGGCTATCTGAAAACGGCTGTGGCGCTGAAGTTGCCTGTGAATGTGGAGTTGGTGGCATGTGAAACCCGCATGTGGAGCATTCGTTTATGTGGGATGCTCTCCAAGCTTCATTTCAGTCCTAGGCACTCAAAGGGCACTAAGCATAGAGTGTGAAAACTGAGTTTCCTTGAGAGCTGCTTGGAAGCCTGATGGTGTGTGAAGTTAGTGAGCCAAATGGAGTTGTTCTCCCACAAGAACCACTCGGCTGATCCTTCTTCAATATGCCCTTCACCAACATGCAGTGTTTCCTTGATTGAATTAGCTCTCACACCAATATTTGCGTCTAGAGCCTTTGCATTGAGAGCTATCTGAAAACGGCTGTGGCACTGAAGTTGCCTGTGAATGTGGAGTTGGTGGCATGTGAAACCGCATGTGGAGCATTCGTTTGTGTGGGATGCTCTCCCAGCTTCATTCAGTGCTAGGCACTCAAAGGGCACTAAGCATAGAGTGTGAAAACTGAGTTTCCTTGAGAGCTGCTTGGAAGCCTGATGGTGTGTGAAGTTAGTGAGCCAAATGGAGTTGTTCTCCCACAAGAACCACTCGGCTGATCCTTCTTCAATATGCCCTTAACCAACATGCAGTGTTTCCTTGATTGAATTAGCTCTCACACCAATATTTGCGTCTAGAGCCTTTGCATTGAGGGCTATCTGAAAACGACTGTGGCGCTGAAGTTGCCTGTGAATGTGGAGTTGGTGGCATGTGATACCCGCAAGTGGAGCATTCATACGTGTGGGATGCACTACCAGGTTCATTCCTAGATAATGCACTCAAAGTGTACTAAGCATAGAGTGTGAAAACTGAGTTTCCTTGAGAGCTGCTTGGAAGCCTGATGGTGTGTGAAGTTAGTGAGCCAAATGGAGTTGTTCTCCCACAAGAACCACTCGGCTCATCCTTCTTCAATATGCCCTTCACCAACATGCAGTGTTTCCTTGATTGAATTAGCTCTCACACCAATATTTGTGTCTAGAGCCTTTGCATTGAGGGCTATCTGAAAATGGCTGTGGCGCTGAAGTTGCCTGTGAATGTAGAGTTGGGGGCATGTGAAACCCGCATGTGGAGCATTCGTTTGTGTGGGATGCTCTACCAGGTTCATTTCAGTCCTAGCCATACAAAGGCACTAAGCATAGAGTGTGAAAACTGAGTTTCCTTGAGAGCTGCTTGGAAGCCTGATGGTGTGTGAAGTTAGTGAGCCAAATGGAGTTGTTTTCCCACAAGAACCACTCGGCTGATCCTTCTTCAATATGCCCCTTCACCAACATGCAGTGTTTCCTTGATTGAATTAGCTCTCACACCAATATTTGCGTCTAGAGCCTTTGCATTGAGGGCTATCTGAAAACGGCTGTGGCGCTGAAGTTGCCTGTGAATGTGGACTTGGTGGCATGTGAAACACGCATGTGGAGCATTCGTTTGTGTGGGATGCTCTACCAGGTTCTTTCCTAGATAATGCACTCAAAGGGCACTAAACATGCAGTGTGAAAACTGAGTTTCCTTGAGAGCTGCTTGGAAGCCTGATGGTGTGTGAAGTTAGTGAGCCAAATGGAGTTGTTCTCCCACAAGAACCACTCGGCTGATCCTTCTTCAATATGCCCTTCACCAACATGCAGTGTTTCCTTGATTGAATTAGCTCTCACACCAATATTTGCGTCTAGAGCCTTTGCATTGAGGGCTATCTGAAAATGGCTGTGGCGCTGAAGTTGCCTGTGAATGTGGAGTTGGTGGCATGTGAAACCCGCATGTGGAGCATTCATTTGTGTAGGATGCTCTACCAGGTTCATTCCTAGATAATGCACTCAAAGAGCACTAAGCATAGAGTGTGAAAACTGAGTTTCCTGAGAGCTGCTTGAAGCCTGATGGTGTGTGAAGTTAGTGAGCCAAATGGAGTTGTTCTCCCACAAGAACCACTCGGCTGATCCTTCTTCAATATGCCCCTTCACCAACATGCAGTGTTTCCTTGATTGAATTAGCTCTCACACCAATATTTGCGTCTAGAGCCTTTGCATTGAGGGCTATCTGAAAATGGCTGTGGCGCTGAAGTTGCCTGTGAATGTGGAGTTGGTGGCATGTGAAACCCGCATGTGGAGCATTCGTTTATGTGGGATGCTCTACCAGGTTCATTTCAGTCCTAGCCATACAAAGGGCACTAAGCCTAGAGTGTGAAAACTGAGTTTCCTTGAGAGCTGCTTGGAAGCCTGATGGTGTGTGAAGTTAGTGAGCCAAATGGAGTTGTTCTCCCACAAGAACCACTCGGCTGATCCTTCTTCAATATGCCCTTCACCAACATGCAGTGTTTCCTTGATTGAATTAGCTCTCACACCAATATTGCGTCTAGAGCCTTTGCATTGAGGGCTATCTGAAAACGGCTGTGGCGCTGAAGTTGCCTGTGAATGTGGAGTTGGTGGCATGTGAAACCCGCATGTGGAGCATTCGTTTATGTGGGATGCTCTCCAAGCTTCATTTCATTCCTAGGCACACAAAGGGCACTAAGCATAGAGTGTGAAAACTGAGTTTCCTTGAGAGCTGCTTGGAAGCCTGATGGTGTGTGAAGTTAGTGAGCCAATGGAGTTGTTCTCCCACAAGAACCACTCGGCTGATCCTTCTTCAATATGCCCTTCACCAACATGCAGTGTTTCCTTGATTGAATTAGCTCTCACACCAATATTTGCGTCTAGAGCCTTTGCATTGAGGGCTATCTGAAAACGGCTGTGGCGCTGAAGTTGCCTGTGAATGTGGAGTTGGTGGCATGTGAAACCCGCATGTGGAGCATTCGTTTGTGTTGGATGCTGACCAAGCTTCATTTCAGTCCTAGGCACACAAAGGGCAATAAGAATAGAGTGTGAAAACTGAGTTCCTTGAGAGCTGCTTGGAAGCCTGATGGTGTGTGAAGTTAGTGAGCCAAATGGAGTTGTTCTCCCACAAGAACCACTCGGCTGATTCTTCTTCAATATGCCCTTCACCAACATGCAGTGTTTCCTTGATTGAATTAGCTCTCACACCAATATTTGCGTCTACAGCCTTTGCTTTGAGGGCTATCTGAAAACGGCTGTGGCGCTGAAGTTGCCTGTGAATGTGGAGTTGGTGGCATGTGAAACCCGCATGTGGAGCATTCGTTTGTGTGGGATGCTCTACCAGGTTCATTCCTAGATAATGCACTCAAAGGGCACTAAGCATAGAGTGTGAAAACTGAGTTTCCTTGAGAGCTGCTTGGAAGCCTGATGGTGTGTGAAGTTAGTGAGCAAATGGAGTTGTTCTCCCACAAGAACCACTCGGCTGATCCTTCTTCAATATGCCCTTCACCAACATGCAGTGTTTCCTTGATTGAATTAGCTCTCACACCAATATTTGCGTCTAGAGCCTTTGCATTGAGGGCTATCTGAAAACGGCTGTGGCGCTGAAGTTGCCTGTGAATGTGGAGTTGGTGGCATGTGAAACCCGCATGTGGAGCATTCGTTTGTGTGGGATGCTCAACCAGGTTCATTCCTAGATAATGCACTCAAAGGGCACTAAACATAGAGTGTGAAAACTGAGTTTCCTTGAGAGCTGCTTGGAAGCCTGATGGTGTGTGAAGTTAGTGAGCCAAATGGAGTTGTTCTCCCACAAGAACCACTCGGCTGATCCTTCTTCAATATGCCCTTCACCAACATGCAGTGTTTCCTTGATTGAATTAGCTCTCACACCAATATTTGCGTCTAGAGCCTTTGCATTGAGAGCTATCTGAAAACGGCTGTGGCGCTGAAGTTGCCTGTGAATGTGGAGTTGGTGGCATGTGAAACCCGCATGTGGAGCATTCGTTTGTGTTGGATGCTGACCAAGCTTCATTTCAGTCCTAGGCACACAAAGGGCAATAAGAATAGGAGTGTGAAAACTGAGTTTCCTTGAGAGCTGCTTGGAAGCCTGATGGTGTGTGAAGTTAGTGAGCCAAATGGAGTTGTTCTCCCACAAGAACCACTCGGCTGATTCTTCTTCAATATGCCCTTCACCAACATGCCGTGTTTCCTTGATTGAATTAGCTCTCACACCAATATTTGCGTCTACAGCCTTTGCTTTGAGGGCTATCTGAAAACGGCTGTGGCGCTGAAGTTGCCTGTGAATGTGGAGTTGGTGGCATGTGAAACCCGCATGTGGAGCATTCGTTTGTGTGGGATGCTCTACCAGGTTCATTCCTAGATAATGCACTCAAAGGGCACTAAGCATAGAGTGTGAAAACTGAGTTTCCTTGAGAGCTGCTTGGAAGCCTGATGGTGTGTGAAGTTAGTGAGCCAAATGGAGTTGTTCTCCGACAAGAACCACTCGGCTGATCCTTCTTCAATATGCCCTTCACCAACATGCAGTGTTTCCTTGATTGAATTAGCTCTCACACCAATATTTGCGTCTAGAGCCTTTGCATTGAGGGCTATCTGAAAACGGCTGTGGCGCTGAAGTTGCCTGTGAATGTGGAGTTGGTGGCATGTGAAACCCGCATGTGGAGCATTCGTTTGTGTGGGATGCTCAACCAGGTTCATTCCTAGATAATGCACTCAAAGGGCACTAAACATAGAGTGTGAAAACTGAGTTTCCTTGAGAGCTGCTTGGAAGCCTGATGGTGTGTGAAGTTAGTGAGCCAAATGGAGTTGTTCTCCCACAAAAACCACTCGGATGATTCTTCTTCAATATGCCCTTCACCAACATGCAGTGTTTCCTTGATTGAATTAGCTCTCACACCAATATTTGCGTCTAGAGCCTTTGCATTGAGGGCTATCTGAAAACGGCTGTGGCGCTGAAGTTGACTGTGAATGTGGAGTTGGTGGCATGTGAAACCCGTATGTGGAGCATTCGTTTGTGTGGGATGCTCTACCAGGTTCATTCCTAGATAATGCACTCAAAGGGCACTAAGCATAGAGTGTGAAAACTGAGTTTCCTTGAGAGCTGCTTGGAAGCCTGATGGTGTGTGAAGTTAGTGAGCCAAATGGAGTTGTTCTCCCACAAGAACCACTCGGCTGCTCCTTCTTCAATATGCCCTTCACCAACATGCAGTGTTTCCTTGATTGAATTAGCTCTCACACCAATATTTGCGTCTAGAGCCTTTGCATTGAGGGCTATCTGAAAACGGCTGTGGCGCTGAAGTTGCCTGTGAATGTGGAGTTGGTGGCATGTGAAACCCGCATGTGGAGCATTCGTTTGTGTGGGATGCTCTACCAGGTTCATTCCTAGATAATGCACTCAAAGGGCACTAAACATAGAGTGTGAAAACTGAGTTTCCTTGAGAGCTGCTTGGAAGCCTGATGGTGTGTGAAGTTAGTGAGCCAAATGGAGTTGTTCTCCCACAAAAACCACTCGGCTGATTCTTCTTCAATATGCCCTTCACCAACATGCAGTGTTTCCTTGATTGAATTAGCTCTCACACCAATATTTGCGTCTAGAGCCTTTGCATTGAGGGCTATCTGAAAACGGCTGTGGCGCTGAAGTTGCCTGTGAATGTGGAGTTGGTGGCATGTGAAACCCGCATGTGGAGCATTCGTTTATGTGGGATGCTCTCCAAGCTTCATTTCATTCCTAGGCACTCAAAGGGCACTAAGCATAGAGTGTGAAAACTGAGTTTCCTTGAGAGCTGCTTGGAAGCCTGATGGTGTGTGAAGTTAGTGAGCCAAATGGAGTTGTTCTCCCACAAGAACCACTCGGCTGATCCTTCTTCAATATGCCCTTCACCAACATGCAGTGTTTCCTTGATTGAATTGGCTCTCACACCAATATTTGCGTCTAGAGTCTTTGCATTGAGGGCTATCTGAAAACGGCTGTGGCGCTGAAGTTGCCTGTGAATGTGGAGTTGGTGGCATGTGAAACCCGCATGTGGAACATTCGTTTGTGTTGGATGCTGACCAAGCTTCATTTCAGTCCTAGGCACACAAAGAGCACTAAGCATAGAGTGTGAAAACTGAGTTTCCTTGAGAGCTGCTTCGAAGCCTGATGGTGTGTGAAGTTAGTGAGCCAAATGGAGTTGTTCTCCCACAAGAACCACTCGGCTGATCCTTCTTCAATATGCCCTTCACCAACATGCAGTGTTTCCTTGATTGAATTAGCTCTCACACCAATATTTGCGTCTAGAGCCTTTGCATTGAGGGCTATCTGAAAACGGCTGTGGCGCTGAAGTTGCCTGTGAATGTGGAGTTGGTGGCATGTGAAACCCACATGTGGAGCATTCGTTTCTGTGGGATGCTCTACCAGGTTCATTTCAGTCCTAGCCATACAAAGGGCACTAAGCATAGAGTGTGAAAACTGAGTTTCCTTGAGAGCTGCTTGGAAGCCTGATGGTGTGTGAAGTTAGTGAGCCAAATGGAGTTGTTCTCCCACAAGAACCACTCGGCTGATCCTTCTTCAATATGCCCTTCACCAACATGCAGTGTTTCCTTGATTGAATTAGCTCTCACACCAATATTTGCGTCTAGAGCCTTTGCATTGAGGGCTATCTGAAAACGGCTGTGGCGCTGAAGTTGCCTGTGAATGTGGAGTTGGTGGCATGTGAAACCCGCATGTGGAGCATTCGTTTGCGTGGGATGCTCTACCCAGGTTCATTCCTAGATAATGCACTCAAAGGGCACTAAACATAGAGTGTGAAAACTGAGTTTCCTTGAGAGCTGCTTGGAAGCCTGATGGTGTGTGAAGTTAGTGAGCCAAATGGAGTTGTTCTCCCACCAGAACCACTCGGCTGATTCTTCTTCAATATGCCCTTCACCAACATGCAGTGTTTCCTTGATTGAATTAGCTCTCACACCAATATTTGCGTCTAGAGCCTTTGCATTGAGGGCTATCTGAAAACGGCTGTGGCGCTGAAGTTGCCTGTGAATGTGGAGTTGGTGGCATGTGAAACCCGCATGTGGAGCATTCGTTTGTGTGGGATGCTCTACCAGGTTCATTCCTAGATAATGCACTCAAAGGGCAATAAGCATAGAGTGTGCAAACTGAGTTTCCTTGAGAGCTGCTTGGAAGCCTGGTGGTGTGGGAAGTTAGTGAGCCAAATGGAGTTGTTCTCCCACAAGAACCACTCGGCTGATCCTTCTTCAATATGCCCTTCACCAACATGCAGTGTTTCCTTGATTGAATTAGCTCTCACACCAATATTTGCGTCTACAGCCTTTGCTTTGAGGGCTATCTGAAAATGGATGTGGCGCTGAAGTTGCCTGTGAATGTGGAGTTGGTGGCATGTGAAACCCGCATGTGGAGCATTCGTTTGTGTGGGATGCTGAACAAGCTTCATTTCAGTCCTAGCCACACAAAGGGCACTAAGCATAGAGTGTGAAAACTGAGTTTCCTTGAGAGCTGCTTGGAAGCCTGATGGTGTGTGAAGTTAGTGAGCCAAATGGAGTTGTTCTCCCACAAGAACCACTCGGCTGATCCTTCTTCAATATGCCCTTCACCAACATGCAGTGTTTCCTTGATTTGAATTAGCTCTCACACCAATATTTGCGTCTAGATCCTTTGCATTGAGGGCTATCTGAAAACGGCTGTGGCGCTGAAGTTGCCTGTGAATGTGGAGTTGGTGGCATGTGAAACCCACATGTGGAGCATTCGTTTGTGTGGGATGCTCTACCAGGTTCATTCCTAGATAATGCACTCAAAGGGCACTAAGCATAGAGTGTGAAAACTGAGTTTCCTTGAGAGCTGCTTGGAAGCCTGATGGTGTGTGAAGTTAGTGAGCCAAATGGAGTTGTTCTCCCACAAGAACCACTCGGCTGATCCTTCTTCAATATGCCCTTCACCAACATGCAGTGTTTCCTTGATTGAATTAGCTCTCACACCAATATTTGCGTCTAGAGCCTTTGCAATGAGGGCTATCTGAAAACGGCTGTGGCGCTGAAGTTGCCTGTGAATGTGGAGTTGGTGGCATGTGAAACCTGCATGTGGAGCATTCGTTTGTGTGGGATGCTCTACCAGGTTCATTCATAGATAATGCACTCAAAGGGCAATTAGAATAGAGTGTGAAAACTGAGTTTCCTTGAGAGCTGCTTGGAGCCTGATGGTGTGTGAAGTTAGTGAGCCAAATGGAGTTGTTCTCCCACAAGAACCACTCGGATGATCCTTCTTCAATATGCCCTTCACCAACATGCAGTGTTTCCTTGATTGAATTGGCTCTCACACCAATATTTGCGTCTAGAGCCTTTGCAATGAGGGCTATCTGAAAACGGCTGTGGCGCTGAAGTTGCCTGTGAAATGTGGAGTTGGTGGCATGTGAAACCCGCATGTGGAGCATTCGTTTATATGGGATGCTCTCCAAGCTTCATTTCATTACTAGGCACTCAAAGCGCACTAAGCATAGAGTGTGAAAACTGAGTTTCCTTGAGAGCTGCTTGGAAGCCTGATGGTGTGTGAAGTTAGTGAGCCAAATGGAGTTGTTCTCCCACCAGAACCACTCGGCTGATTCTTCTTCAATATGCCCTTCACCAACATGCAGTGTTTCCTTGATTGAATTAGCTCTCACACCAATATTTGCGTCTAGAGCCTTTGCATTGAGGGCTATCTGAAAACGGCTGTGGCGCTGAAGTTGCCTGTGAATGTGGAGTTGGTGGCATGTGAAACCCGCATGTGGAGCATTCGTTTGTGTGCGATGCTCTACCAGGTTCATTCCTAGATAATGCACTCAAAGGGCAATAAGCATAGAGTGTGCAAACTGAGTTTCCTTGAGAGCTGCTTGGAAGCCTGGTGGTGTGGGAAGTTAGTGAGCCAAATGGAGTTGTTCTCCCACAAGAACCACTCGGCTGATCCTTCTTCAATATGCCCTTCACCAACATGCAGTGTTTCCTTGATTGAATTAGCTCTCACACCAATATTTGCGTCTAGAGCCTTTGCATTGAGGGCTATCTGAAAATGGATGTGGCGCTGAAGTTGCCTGTGAATGTGGAGTTGGTGGCATGTGAAACCCGCATGTGGAGCATTCGTTTGTGTGGGATGCTGAACAAGCTTCATTTCAGTCCTAGGCACACAAAGGGCACTAAGCATAGAGTGTGAAAACTGAGTTTCCTTGAGAGCTGCTTGGAAGCCTGATGGTGTGTGAAGTTAGTGAGCCAAATGGAGTTGTTCTCCCACAAGAACCACTCGGCTGATCCTTCTTCAATATGCCCTTCACCAACATGCAGTGTTTCCTTGATTGAATTGGCTCTCACACCAATATTTGCGTCTAGAGCCTTTGCATTGAGGGCTATCTGAAAACGGCTGTGGCGCTGAAGTTGCCTGTGAATGTGGAGTTGGTGGCATGTGAAACCCGCATGTGGAGCATTCGTTTGTGTGGGATGCTGACCAAGGTTCATTTCAGTCCTAGGCACACAAAGAGCACTAAGCATAGAGTGTGAAAACTGAGTTTCCTTGAGAGCTGCTTGGAAGCCTGATGGTGTGTGAAGTTAGTGAGCCAAATGGAGTTGTTCTCCCACAAGAACCACTCGGCTGATCCTTCATCAATATGCCCTTCACCAACATGCAGTGTTTCCTTGATTGAATTAGCTCTCACACCAATATTTGCGTCTAGAGCCTTTGCATTGAGGGCTATCTGAAAACGGCTGTGGCGCTGAAGTTGCCTGTGAATGTGGAGTTGGTGGCATGTGAAACCCACATGTGGAGCATTCGTTTGTGTGGGATGCTCTACCATGTTCATTCCTAGATAATGCACTCAAAGGGCACTAAGCATAGAGTGTGAAAACTGAGTTTCCTTCAGAGCTGCTTGGAAGCCTGATGGTGTGTGAAGTTAGTGAGCCAAATGGAGTTGTTCTCCCACAAGAACCACTCGGCTGATTCTTCTTCAATATGCCCTTCACCAACATGCAGTGTTTCCTTGATTGAATTAGCTCTCACACCAATATTTGCGTCTAGAGCCTTTGCATTGAGGGCTATCTGAAAACGGCTGTGGCGCTGAAGTTGCCTGTGAATGTGGAGTTGGTGGCATGTGAAACCTGCATGTGGAGCATTCTTTTGTGTGGGATGCTCTACCAGGTTCATTCATAGATAATGCACTCAAAGGGCAATAAGAATAGAGTGTGAAAACTGAGTTTCCTTGAGAGCTGCTTGGAAGCCTGATGGTGTGTGAAGTTAGTGAGCCAAATGGAGTTGTTCTCCCACAAGAACCACTCGGCTGATCCTTCTTCAATATGCCCTTCACCAACATGCAGTGTTTCCTTGATTGAATTGGCTCTCACACCAATATTTGCGTCTAGAGCCTTTGCATTGAGGGCTATCTGAAAACGGCTGTGGCGCTGAAGTTGCCTGTGAATGTGGAGTTTGTGGCATGTGAAACCCGCATGTGGAGCATTCGTTTGTTTGGGATGCTGACCAAGCTTCATTTCAGTCCTAGGCACACAAAGAGCACTAAGCATAGAGTGTGAAAACTGAGTTTCCCTTGAGAGCTGCTTGG
This sequence comes from Ochotona princeps, assembly GCF_030435755.1. Classification (NCBI taxonomy): domain Eukaryota; kingdom Metazoa; phylum Chordata; class Mammalia; order Lagomorpha; family Ochotonidae; genus Ochotona; species Ochotona princeps. The sequence continues at coordinate 26,598 of NW_026700572.1, forward strand.
AAGCCTGATGGTGTGTGAAGTTAGTGAGCCAAATGGAGTTGTTCTCCCACAAGAACCACTCGGCTGATTCTTCTTCAATATGCCCTTCACCAACATGCAGTGTTTCCTTGATTGAATTAGCTCTCACACCAATATTTGCGTCTAGAGCCTTTGCATTGAGGGCTATCTGAAAACGGCTGTGGCGCTGAAGTTTGCCTGTGAATGTGGAGTTGGTGGCATGTGAAACCCGCATGTGGAGCATTCGTTTTTGTGTGATGCTCTACCAGGTTCATTCCTAGATAATGCACTCAAAGGGCAATAAGAATAGAGTGTGAAAACTGAGTTTCCTTGAGAGCTGCTTGGAAGCCTGATGGTGTGTGAAGTTAGTGAGCCAAATGGAGTTGTTCTCCCACAAGAACCACTCGGCTGATCCTTCTTCAATATGCCCTTCACCAACATGCAGTGTTTCCTTGATTGAATTAGCTCTCACACCAATATTTGCGTCTAGAGCCTTTGCATTGAGGGCTATCTGAAAATGGATGTGGCGCTGAAGTTGCCTGTGAATGTGGAGTTGGTGGCATGTGAAACCCGCATGTGGAGCATTCGTTTGTGTGGGATGCTGAACAAGCTTCATTTCAGTCCTAGGCACACAAAGGGCACTAAGCATAGAGTGTGAAAACTGAGTTTCCTTGAGAGCTGCTTGGAAGCCTGATGGTGTGTGAAGTTAGTGAGCCAAATGGAGTTGTTCTCCCACAAGAACCCACTCGGCTGATCCTTCTTCAATATGCCCTTCACCAACATGCAGTGTTTCCTTGATTGAATTGGCTCTCACACCAATATTTGCGTCTAGAGCCTTTGCATTGAGGGCTATCTGAAAACGGCTGTGGCGCTGAAGTTGCCTGTGAATGTGGATTTGGTGGCATGTGAAACCCGCATGTGGAGCATTCGTTTGTGTGGGATGCTGACCAAGCTTCATTTCAGTCCTAGGCACACAAAGAGCACTAAGCATAGAGTGTGAAAACTGAGTTTCCTTGAGAGCTGCTTGGAAGCCTGATGGTGTGTGAAGTTAGTGAGCCAAATGGAGTTGTTCTCCCACAAGAACCACTCGGCTGATCCTTCATCAATATGCCCTTCACCAACATGCAGTGTTTCCTTGATTGAATTAGCTCTCACACCAATATTTGCGTCTAGAGCCTTTGCATTGAGGGCTATCTGAAAACGGCTGTGGCGCTGAAGTTGCCTGTGAATGTGGAGTTGGTGGCATGTGAAACCCACATGTGGAGCATTCGTTTGTGTGGGATGCTCTACCAGGTTCATTCCTAGATAATGCACTCAAAGGGCACTAAGCATAGAGTGTGAAAACTGAGTTTCCTTGAGAGCTGCTTGGAAGCCTGATGGTGTGTGAAGTTAGTGAGCCAAATGGAGTTGTTCTCCCACAAGAACCACTCGGCTGATTCTTCTTCAATATGCCCTTCACCAACATGCAGTGTTTCCTTGATTGAATTAGCTCTCACACCAATATTTGCGTCTAGAGCCTTTGCATTGAGGGCTATCTGAAAACGGCTGTGGCGCTGAAGTTGCCTGTGAATGTGGAGTTGGTGGCATGTGAAACCTGCATGTGGAGCATTCGTTTGTGTGGGATGCTCTACCAGGTTCATTCATAGATAATGCACTCAAAGGGCAATAAGAATAGAGTGTGAAAACTGAGTTTCCTTGAGAGCTGCTTGGAAGCCTGATGGTGTGTGAAGTTAGTGAGCCAAATGGAGTTGTTCTCCCACAAGAACCACTCGGCTGATCCTTCTTCAATATGCCCTTCACCAACATGCAGTGTTTCCTTGATTGAATTAGCTCTCACACCAATATTTGCGTCTAAAGCTTTTGCATTGAGGGCTATCTGAAAACGACTGTGGCGCTGAAGTTGCCTGTGAATGTGGAGTTGGTGGCATGTGAAACCCGCAAGTGGAGCATTCGTACGTGTGGGATGCTCTACCATGTTCATTCCTAGATAATGCACTCAAAGGGCACTAAGCATAGAATGTGAAAACTGAGTTTCCTTGAGAGCTGCTTGGAAGCCTGATGGTGTGTGAAGTTAGTGAGCCAAATGGAGTTGTTCTCCCACAAGAACCACTCGGCTGATTCTTCTTCAATATTCCCTTCACCAACATGCAGTGTTTCCTTGATTGAATTAGCTCTCACACCAATATTTGCGTCTAGAGCCTTTGCATTGAGGGCTATCTGAAAACGGCTGTGGCGCTGAAGTTGCCTGTGAATGTGGAGTTGGTGGCATGTGAAACCCCGCATGTGGAGCATTCGTTTTTGTGTGATGCTCTACCAGGTTCATTCCTAGATAATGCACTCAAAGGGCAATAAGCATAGAGTGTGAAAACTGAGTTTCCTTGAGAGCTGCTTGGAAGCCTGATGGTGTGTGAAGTTAGTGAGCCAAATGGAGTTGTTCTCCCACAAGAACCACTCGGCTGATCCTTCTTCAATATGCCTTCACCAACATGCAGTGTTTCCTTGATTGAATTAGCTCTCACACCAATATTTGCGTCTAGAGCCTTTGCATTGAGGGCTATCTGAAAACGGCTGTGGCGCTGAAGTTGCCTGTGAATGTGGAGTTGGTGGCATGTGAAACCCGCATGTGGAGCATTCGTTTGTGTGGGATGCTCTACCAGGTTCATTCCTAGATAATGCACTCAAAGGGCACTAAACATAGAGTGTGAAAACTGAGTTTCCTTGAGAGCTGCTTGGAAGCCTGATGGTGTGTGAAGTTAGTGAGCCAAATGGAGTTGTTCTCCCACAAGAACCACTCGGCTGATCCTTCTTCAATATGCCCTTCACCAACATGCAGTGTTTCCTTGATTGAATTAGCTCTCACACCAATATTTGCGTCTAGAGCCTTTGCATTGAGGGCTATCTGAAAACGGCTGTGGCGCTGAAGTTGCCTGTGAATGTGGAGTTGGTGGCATGTGAAACCCGCATGTGGAGCATTCGTTTGTGTGGGATGCTCTACCAGGTTCATTTCAGTCCTAGCCATACAAAGGGCACTAAGCATAGAGTGTGAAAACTGAGTTTCCTTGAGAGCTGCTTGGAAGCCTGATGGTGTGTGAAGTTACTGAGCCAAATGGAGTTGTTCTCCCACAAGAACCACTCGGCTGAACCTTCTTCAATATGCCCTTCACCAACATGCAGTGTTTCCTTGATTGAATTAGCTCTCACACCAATATTTGCGTCTAGAGCCTTTGCATTGAGGGCTATCTGAAAACGGCTGTGGCGCTGAAGTTGCCTGTGAATGTGGAGTTGGTGGCATGTGAAACCCGCATGTGGAACATTCGTTTGTGTGGGATGCTCTACCAGGTTCATTCCTAGATAATGCATTAAAACGGCAATAAGCATAGAGTGTGAAAACTGAGTTTCCTTGAGAGCTGCTTGGAAGCCTGATGGTGTGTGAAGTTAGTGAGCCAAATGGAGTTGTTCTCCCACAAGAACCACTCGGCTGATCCTTCTTCAATATGCCCTTCACCAACATGCAGTGTTTCCTTGATTGAATTAGCTCTCACACCAATATTTGCGTCTAAAGCTTTTGCATTGAGGGCTATCTGAAAGCGACTGTGGCGCTGAAGTTGCCTGTGAATGTGGAGTTGGTGGCATGTGAAACCCGCAAGTGGAGCATTCGTACGTGTGGGATGCTCTACCATGTTCATTCCTAGATAATGCACTCAAAGGGCACTAAGCATAGAATGTGAAAACTGAGTTTCCTTGAGAGCTGCTTGGAAGCCTGATGGTGTGTGAAGTTAGTGAGCCAAATGGAGTTGTTCTCCCACAAGAACCACTCGGCTGATTCTTCTTCAATATTCCCTTAACCAACATGCAGTGTTTCCTTGATTGAATTAGCTCTCACACCAATATTTGCGTCTAGAGCCTTTGCATTGAGGGCTATCTGAAAACGGCTGTGGCGCTGAAGTTGCCTGTGAATGTGGAGTTGGTGGCATGTGAAACCCGCATGTGGAGCATTCGTTTTTGTGTGATGCTCTACCAGGTTCATTCCTAGATAATGCACTCAAAGGGCAATAAGAATAGAGTGTGAAAACTGAGTTTCCTTGAGAGCTGCTTGGAAGCCTGATGGTGTGTGAAGTTAGTGAGCCAAATGGAGTTGTTCTCCCACAAGAACCACTCGGCTGATCCTTCTTCAATATGCCCTTCACCAACCTGCAGTGTTTCCTTGATTGAATTAGCTCTCACACCAATATTTGCGTCTAGAGCCTTTGCTTTGAGGGCTATCTGAAAACGGCTGTGGCGCTGAAGTTGCCTGTGAATGTGGAGTTGGTGGCATGTGAAACCCGCATGTGGAGCATTCGTTTGTGTGGGATGCTCTACCAGGTTCATTCCTAGATAATGCACTCAAAGGGCACTAAGCATAGAGTGTGAAAACTGAGTTTCCTGAGAGCTGCTTGGAAGCCTGATGGTGTGTGAAGTTAGTGAGCCAAATGGAGTTGTTCTCCCACAAGAACCACTCGGCTGATCCTTCTTCAATATGCCCTTCACCAACATGCAGTGTTTCCTTGATTGAATTAGCTCTCACACCAATATTTGCGTCTAGAGCCTTTGCATTGAGGGCTATCTGAAAATGGCTGTGGCGCTGAAGTTGCCTGTGAATGTGGAGTTGGTGGCATGTGAAACCCGCATGTGGAGCATTCGTTTGTGTGGGATGCTCTACCAGGTTCATTCCTAGATAATGCACTCAAAGGGCACTAAACATAGAGTGTGAAAACTGAGTTTCCTTGAGAGCTGCTTGGAAGCCTGATGGTGTGTGAAGTTAGTGAGCCAAATGGAGTTGTTCTCCCACAAGAACCACTCGGCTGATCCTTCTTCAATATGCCCTTCACCAACATGCAGTGTTTCCTTGATTGAATTAGCTCTCACACCAATATTTGCGTCTAGAGCCTTTGCATTGAGGGCTATCTGAAAACGGCTGTGGCGCTGAAGTTGCCTGTGAATGTGGAGTTGGTGGCATGTGAAACCCGCATGTGGAGCATTCGTTTGTGTGGGATGCTGACCAAGCTTCATTTCAACCTAGGCACACATAGAGCACTAAGCATAGAGTGTGAAAACTGAGTTTCCTTGAGAGCTGCTTGGAAGCCTGATGGTGTTTGAAGTTAGTGAGCCAAATGGAGTTGTTCTACCACAAGAACCACTCGGCTGATTCTTCTTCATTATGCCCTTCACCAACATGCAGTGTTTCCTTGATTGAATTAGCTCTCACACCAATATTTGCGTCTAGAGCCTTTGCATTGAGGGCTATCTGAAAACGGCTGTGGCGCTGAAGTTGCCTGTGAATGTGGAGTTGGTGGCATGTGAAACCCGCATGTGGAACATTCGTTTGTGTGGGATGCTCTACCAGGTTCATTCCTAGATAATGCATTAAAACGGCAATAAGCATAGAGTGTGAAAACTGAGTTTCCTGAGAGCTGCTTGGAAGCCTGATGGTGTGTGAAGTTAGTGAGCCAAATGGAGTTGTTCTCCCACAAGAACCACTCGGCTGATCCTTCTTCAATATGCCCTTCACCAACATGCAGTGTTTCCTTGATTGAATTAGCTCTCACACCAATATTTGCGTCTAGAGCCTTTGCATTGAGGGCTATCTGAAAACGGCTGTGGCGCTGAAGTTGCCTGTGAATGTGGAGTTGGTGGCATGTGAAACACGCATGTGGAGCATTCGTTTGTGTGGGATGCTCTACCAGGTTCATTCCTAGATAATGCATTCAAAGGGCACTAAACATAGAGTGTGAAAACTGAGTTTCCTTGAGAGCTGCTTGGAAGCCTGATGGTGTGTGAAGTTAGTGAGCCAAATGGAGTTGTTCTCCCACAAGAACCACTCGGCTGATCCTTCTTCAATATGCCCTTCACCAACATGCAGTGTTTCCTTGATTGAATTAGCTCTCACACCAATATTTGCGTCTAAAGCCTTTGCATTGAGGGCTATCTGAAAACGGCTGTGGCGCTGAAGTTGCCTGTGAATGTGGAGTTGGTGGCATGTGAAACCCGCATGTGGAGCATTCGTTTGTGTGGGATGCTCTACCAGGTTCATTCCTAGATAATGCACTCAAAGGGCACTAAGCATAGAGTGTGAAAACTGAGCTTCCTTGAGAGCTGCTTGGAAGCCTGATGGTGTGTGAAGTTAGTGAGCCAAATGGAGTTGTTCTCCCACAAGAACCACTCGGCTGATCCTTCTTCAATATGCCCTTCACCAACATGCAGTGTTTCCTTGATTGAATTAGCTCTCACACCAATATTTGCGTCTAGAGCCTTTGCATTGAGGGCTATCTGAAAACGGCTGTGGTGCTGAAGTTGCCTGTGAATGTGGAGTTGGTGGGATGTGAAATCGCATGTGGAGCATTCGTTTGTGTGGGATGCTCTACCAGGTTCATTCCTAGATAAAGCATTCAAAGGGCACTAAACATAGAGTGTGAAAACTGAGTTTCCTTGAGAGCTGCTTGGAAGCCTGATGGTGTGTGACGTTAGTGAGCCAAATGGAGTTGTTCTCCCACAAGAACCACTCGGCTGATTCTTCTTCAATATGCCCTTCACCAACATGCAGTGTTTCCTTGATTGAATTAGCTCTCACACCAATATTTGCGTCTAGAGCCTTTGCATTGAGGGCTATCTGAAAACGGCTGTGGCGCTGAAGTTGCCTGTGAATGTGGAGTTGGTGGCATGTGAAATCCGCATGTGGAGGATTCGTTTATGTGGGATGCTCTCCAAACTTCAATTCAGTCCTAGGCACTCATACGGCACTAAGCATAGAGTGTGAAAACTGAGTTTCCTTGAGAGCTGCTTGGAAGCCTGATGGTGTGTGAAGTTAGTGAGCCAAATGGAGTTGTTCTCCCACAAGAACCACTCGGCTGAACCTTCTTCAATATGCCCTTCACCAACATGCAGTGTTTCCTTGATTGAATTAGCTCTCACACCAATATTTGCGTCTAGAGCCTTTGCATTGAGGGCTATCTGAAAACGGCTGTGGCGCTGAAGTTGCCTGTGAATGTGGAGTTGGTGGCATGTGAAACCCGCATGTGGAGCATTCGTTTGTGTGGGATGCTCTACCAGGTTCATTCCTAGATAATGCACTCAAAGGGCACTAAACATAGAGTGTGAAAACTGAGTTTCCTTGAGAGCTGCTTGGAAGCCTGATGGTGTGTGAAGTTAGTGAGCCAAATGGAGTTGTTCTCCCACAAGAACCACTCGGCTGATCCTTCTTCAATATGCCCTTCACCAACATGCAGTGTTTCCTTGATTGAATTAGCTGTCACACCAATATTTGCGTCTAGAACCTTTGCATTGAGGGCTATCTGAAAACGGCTGTGGCGCTGAAGTTGTCTGTGAATGTGGAGTTGGTGGCATGTGAAACCCGCATGTGGAGCATTCGTTTATGTGGGATGCTCTCCCAGCTTCATTTCAGTCCTAGCCATACAAAGGGCACTAAGCATAGAGTGTGAAAACTGAGTTTCCTTGAGAGCTGCTTGGAAGCCTGATGGTGTGTGAAGTTAGTGAGCCAAATGGAGTTGTTCTCCCACAAGAACCACTCGGCTGATCCTTCTTCAATATGCCCCTTCACCAACATGCAGTGTTTCCTTGATTGAATTAGCTCTCACACCAATATTTGCGTCTAAAGCCTTTGCATTGAGGGCTATCTGAAAACGACTGTGGCGCTGAAGTTGCCTGTGTATGTGGAGTTGGTGGCATGTGAAACCCGCAAGTGGAGCATTCGTACGTGTGGGATGCTCTACCATGTTCATTCCTAGATAATGCACTCAAAGGACACTAAGCATAGAGTGTGAAAACTGAGTTTCCTTGAGAGCTGCTTGGAAGCCTGATGGTGTGTGAAGTTAGTGAGCCAAATGGAGTTGTTCTCCCACAAGAACCACTCGGCTGATCCTTCTTCAATATGCCCTTCACCAACATGCAGTGTTTCCTTGATTGAATTAGCTCTCACACCAATATTTGCGTCTAGAGCCTTTGCATTGAGGGCTATCTGAAAACGGCTGTGGCGCTGAAGTTGCCTGTGAATGTGGAGTTGGTGGCATGTGAAACCCGCATGTGGAGCATTCGTTTGTGTGGGATGCTCTACCATGTTCATTCCTAGATAATGCACTCAAAGGGCACTAAGCATAGAGTGTGAAAACTGAGTTTCCTTGAGAGCTGCTTGGAAGCCTGATGATGTGTGAAGTTAGTGAGCCAAATGGAGTTGTTCTCCCACAAGAACCACTCGGCTGATCCTTCTTCAATATGCCCTTCACCAACATGCAGTGTTTCCTTGATTGAATTAGCTGTCACACCAATATTTGCGTCTAAAGCCTTTGCATTGAGGGCTATCTGAAAACGACTGTGGCGCTGAAGTTGCCTGTGAATGTGGAGTTGGTGGCATGTGAAACCCGCATGTGGAGCATTCGTTTGTGTGGGATGCTCTACCATGTTCATTCCTAGATAATGCACTCAAAGGGCACTAAGCATAGAGTGTGAAAACTGAGTTTCCTTGAGAGCTGCTTGGAAGCCTGATGGTGTGTGAAGTTAGTGAGCCAAATGGAGTTGTTCTCCCACAAGAACCACTCGGCTGATCCTTCTTCAATATGCCCTTCACCAACATGCAGTGTTTCCTTGATTGAATTAGCTCTCACACCAATATTTGCGTCTAGAGCCTTTGCATTGAGGGCTATCTGAAAACGGCTGTGGCGCTGAAGTTGCCTGTGAATATGGAGTTGGTGGCATGTGAAACCCGCATGTGGAGCATTCGTTTGTGTGGGATGCTCTACCAGGTTCATTCCTAGATAATGCACTCAAAGGGCACTAAACATAAAGTGTGAAAACTGAGTTTCCTTGAGAGCTGCTTGGAAGCCTGATGGTGTGTGAAGTTAGTGAGCCAAATGGAGTTGTTCTCCCACAAGAACCACTCGGCTGATCCTTCTTCAATATGCCCTTCACCAACATGCAGTGTTTCCTTGATTGAATTAGCTCTCACACCAATATTTGCGTCTAGAGCCTTTGCATTGAGGGCTATCTGAAAACGGCTGTGGCGCTGAAGTTGCCTGTGAATGTGGAGTTGGTGGCATGTGAAACCCGCATGTGGAGCATTCGTTTGTGTGGGATGCTCTACCAGGTTCATTCCTAGATAATGCACTCAAAGGGCACTAAACATAGAGTGTGAAAACTGAGTTTCCTTGAGAGCTGCTTGGAAGCCTGATGGTGTGTGAAGTTAGTGAGCCAAATGGAGTTGTTCTCCCACAAGAACCACTCGGCTGATTCTTCTTCAATATGCCCCTTCACCAACATGCAGTGTTTCCTTGATTGAATTAGCTCTCACACCAATATTTGCGTCTAGAGCCTTTGCATTGAGGGCTATCTGAAAACGGCTGTGGCGCTGAAGTTGCCTGTGAATGTGGAGTTGGTGGCATGTGAAACCCGCATGTGGAGCATTCGTTTGTGTCGGATGCTCTACCAGGTTCATTCCTAGATAATGCACTCAAAGGGCACTAAGCATAGAGTGTGAAAACTGAGTTTCCTTGAGAGCTGCTTGGAAGCCTGATGGTGTGTGAAGTTAGTGAGCCAAATGGAGTTGTTCTCCCACAAGAACCACTCGGCTGATCCTTCTTCAATATGCCCTTCACCAACATGCAGTGTTTCCTTGATTGAATTAGCTCTCACACCAATATTTGCGTCTAGAGCCTTTGCATTGAGGGCTATCTGAAAACGGCTGTGGCGCTGAAGTTGCCTGTGAATGTGGAGTTGGTGGCATGTGAAACCCGCATGTGGAGCATTCGTTTTTGTGTGATGCTCTACCAGGTTCATTCCTAGATAATGCACTCAAAGGGCACTAAACATAGAGTGTGAAAACTGAGTTTCCTTGAGAGCTGCTTGGAAGCCTGATGGTGTGTGAAGTTAGTGAGCCAAATGGAGTTGTTCTCCCACAAGAACCACTCGGCTGATCCTTCTTCAATATGCCCTTCACCAACATGCAGTGTTTCCTTGATTGAATTAGCTCTCACACCAATATTTGCGTCTAGAGCCTTTGCATTGAGGGCTATCTGAAAACGGCTGTGGCGCTGAAGTTGCCTGTGAATGTGGAGTTGGTGGCATGTGAAACCCGCATGTGGAGCATCCGTTTGTGTTGGATGCTGACCAAGCTTCATTTCAGTCCTAGGCACACAAAGAGCACTAAGCATAGAGTGTGAAAACTGAGTTTCCTTGAGAGCTGCTTGGAAGCCTGATGGTGTGTGAAGTTAGTGAGCCAAATGGAGTTGTTCTCCCACAAGAACCACTCGGCTGATTCTTCTTCAATATGCCCTTCACCAACATGCAGTGTTTCCTTGATTGAATTAGCTCTCACACCAATATTTGCATCTAGAGCCTTTGCATTGAGGGCTATCTGAAAACGACTGTGGCGCTGAAGTTGCCTGTGAATGTGGAGTTGGTGGCATGTGAAACCCGCATGTGGAGCATTCGTTTGTGTGGGATGCTCTACCAGGTTCATTCCTAGATAATGCACTCAAAGGGCACTAAACATAGAGTGTGAAAACTGAGTTTCCTTGAGAGCTGCTTGGAAGCCTGATGGTGTGTGAAGTTAGTGAGCCAAATGGAGTTGTTCTCCCACAAGAACCACTCGGCTGATCCTTCTTCAATATGCCCTTCACCAACATGCAGTGTTTCCTTGATTGAATTAGCTGTCACACCAATATTTGCGTCTAGAACCTTTGCATTGAGGGCTATTGAAAACGGCTGTGGCGCTGAAGTTGTCTGTGAATGTGGAGTTGGTGGCATGTGAAACCCGCATGTGGAGCATTCGTTTATGTGGGATGCTCTCCCAGCTTCATTTCAGTCCTAGCCATACAAAGGGCACTAAGCATAGAGTGTGAAAACTGAGTTTCCTTGAGAGCTGCTTGGAAGCCTGATGGTGTGTGAAGTTAGTGAGCCAAATGGAGTTGTTCTCCCACAAGAACCACTCGGCTGATCCTTCTTCAATATGCCCTTCACCAACATGCAGTGTTTCCTTGATTGAATTAGCTCTCACACCAATATTTGCGTCTAAAGCCTTTGCATTGAGGGCTATCTGAAAACGACTGTGGCGCTGAAGTTGCCTGTGAATGTGGAGTTGGTGGGATGTGAAACCCGCATGTGGAGCATTTGTTTGTGTGGGATGCTCTACCAGGTTCATTCCTAGATAATGCACTCAAAGGGCACTAAACATAGAGTGTGAAAACTGAGTTTCCTTGAGAGCTGCTTGGAAGCCTGATGGTGTGTGAAGTTAGTGAGCCAAATGGAGTTGTTCTCCCACAAGAACCACTCGGCTGATCCTTCTTCAATATGCCCTTCACCAACATGCAGTGTTTCCTTGATTGAATTAGCTCTCACACCAATATTTGCGTCTAGAGCCTTTGCATTGAGGGCTATCTGAAAACGGCTGTGGCGCTGAAGTTGCCTGTGAATGTGGAGTTGGTGGCATGTGAAACCCGCATGTGGAGCATTCGTTTGTGTGGGATGCTCTACCAGGTTCATTCCTAGATAATGCACTCAAAGGGCACTAAACATAGAGTGTGAAAACTGAGTTTCCTTGAGAGCTGCTTGGAAGCCTGATGGTGTGTGAAGTTAGTGAGCCAAATGGAGTTGTTCTCCCACAAAACCACTCGGCTGATTCTTCTTCAATATGCCCTTCACCAACATGCAGTGTTTCCTTGATTGAATTAGCTCTCACACCAATATTTGCGTCTAGAGCCTTTGCATTGAGGGCTATCTGAAAACGGCTGTGGCGCTGAAGTTGCCTGTGAATGTGGAGTTGGTGGCATGTGAAACCCGCATGTGGAGCATCCGTTTGTGTTGGATGCTGACCAAGCTTCATTTCAGTCCTAGGCACACAAAGAGCACTATGCATAGAGTGTGAAAACTGAGTTTCCTTGAGAGCTGCTTGGAAGCCTGATGGTGTGTGAAGTTAGTGAGCCAAATGGAGTTGTTCTCCCACAAGAACCACTCGGCTGATTCTTCTTCAATATGCCCTTCACCAACATGCAGTGTTTCCTTGATTGAATTAGCTCTCACACCAATATTTGCATCTAGAGCCTTTGCATTGAGGGCTATCTGAAAACGGCTGTGGCGCTGAAGTTGCCTGTGAATGTGGAGTTGGTGGCATGTGAAACCCGCATGTGGAGCATTCGTTTGTGTGGGATGCTCTACCAGGTTCATTCCTAGATAATGCACTCAAAGGGCACTAAACATAGAGTGTGAAAACTGAGTTTCCTTGAGAGCTGCTTGGAAGCCTGATGGTGTGTGAAGTTAGTGAGCCAAATGGAGTTGTTCTCCCACAAGAACCACTCGGCTGATCCTTCTTCAATATGCCCTTCACCAACATGCAATGTTTCCTTGATTGAATTAGCTGTCACACCAATATTTGCATCTAGAACCTTTGCATTGAGGGCTATCTGAAAACGGCTGTGGCGCTGAAGTTGTCTGTGAATGTGGAGTTGGTGGCATGTGAAACCCGCATGTGGAGCATTCGTTTATGTGGGATGCTCTCCCAGCTTCAATTCAGTCCTAGCCATACAAAGGGCACTAAGCATAGAGTGTGAAAACTGAGTTTCCTTGAGAGCTGCTTGGAAGCCTGATGGTGTGTGCAGTTAGTGAGCCAAATGGAGTTGTTCTCCCACAAGAACCACTCGGCTGATCCTTCTTCAATATGCCCTTCACCAACATGCAGTGTTTCCTTGATTGAATTAGCTCTCACACCAATATTTGTGTCTAGAGCCTTTGCATTGAGGGCTATCTGAAAACGGCTGTGGCGCTGAAGTTGCCTGTGAATGTGGAGTTGGTGGCATGTGAAACACGCATGTGGAGCATTCGTTTGTGTGGGATGCTCTACCAGGTTCATTCCTAGATAATGCACTCAAAGGGCACTAAGCATAGAGTGTGAAAACTGAGTTTCCTTGAGAGCTGCTTGGAAGCCTGATGGTGTGTGAAGTTAGTGAGCCAAATGGAGTTGTTCTCCCACAAGAACCACTCGGCTGATCCTTCTTCAATATGCCCTTCACCAACATGCAGTGTTTCCTTGATTGAATTAGCTCTCACACCAATATTTGCGTCTAAAACCTTTGCATTGAGGGCTATCTGAAAACGGCTGTGGCGCTGAAGTTGTCTGTGAATGTGGAGTTGGTGGCATGTGAAACCCGCATGTGGAGCATTCGTTTATGTGGGATGCTCTCCAAGCTTCATTTCAGTGCTAGGCACTCAAAGAGCACTAAGCATAGAGTGTGAAAACTGAGTTTCCTTGAGAGCTGCTTGGAAGCCTGATGGTGTGTGAAGTTAGTGAGCCAAATGGAGTTGTTCTCCCACAAGAACCACTCGGCTGATCCTTCTTCAATATGCCCTTCACCAACATGCAGTGTTTCCTTGATTGAATTAGCTCTCACACCAATATTTGCGTCTAGAGCCTTTGCATTGAGGGCTATCTGAAAACGACTGTGGCGCTGAAGTTGCCTGTGAATGTGGAGTTGGTGGCATGTGAAACCCGCATGTGGAGCATTCGTTTGTGTTGGATGCTGACCAAGCTTCATTTCAGTCCTAGGCACACAAAGAGCACTAAGCATAGAGTGTGAAAACTGAGTTTCCTTGAGAGCTGCTTGGAAGCCTGATGGTGTGTGAAGTTAGTGAGCCAAATGGAGTTGTTCTCCCACAAGAACCACTCGGCTGATCCTTCTTCAATATGCCCTTCACCAACATGCAGTGTTTCCTTGATTGAATTAGCTCTCACACCAATATTTGTGTCTAGAGCCTTTGCATTGAGGGCTATCTGAAAACGGCTGTGGCGCTGAAGTTGCCTGTGAATGTGGAGTTGGTGGCATGTGAAACCCGCATGTGGAGCATTCGTTTGTGTGGGATGCTCTACCAGGTTCATTC